>NW_027601328.1:102500-341020 GCF_053455715.1 Rhinoraja longicauda | reverse complement strand
AAAGAGGGTGGGGGCGAGTGTTAAGGGGAGGGTGCAGCTCCTTCTCCTCCTCCTTCAGCGGCCTCTTCCACCGATGGTGGCGTCGACGAGGGCCGCTGGCACCGACGGCACCGTCGCGACTTCAGAGAGATGGCGGCCTCCTCACGCTCCGTCATGTTGTGCGCGCCTCCCGCGGCGCCTCTCACCTCTCTCCCCTAGCTTCTCTCCCCTCCCCATTCTCCCAGACCCGCCATCCGCCGCCCGAATCGAGTAGTCCGGAGCTCCCCCTCCTCTCTGCACGCTCGGTAAGTGCCTTTCGCCGCCAACGGCTCGACGGAGCGGGAGTGGACGTGGGGGCCGAGTGGGTGGAGCGAAGGGTGGGGTAGGAGGGGGTGAAGGCGTGGGGAGGAGTGTGTGGGGAAAGGAGAAGGTGGGGGAAGTGGGTGGTGGGGAATGTGAGAGTGGGTGAGGAGAGATTGGGGGAGTGGGAGTGTGGGAATGGGGAGGGGACAGCAGGGGTGTGTGGATGGTTTGGGAACAGAGTGTGGGGGTGGGGGGGGAGGGAGGGGGACAGGGGGTCGGGGAAGAGGGGAGAGTGGGGGGGGAGGGGGAGGGTGGGAGGAGCAGAGAGTGGGGTGGGAGGGAAAGTGGGACTAGGGAGGGGGTGGTGGTGGGAGAAGAGAGAGTGGGGGTGGGGGGAAGGGGACAATGGGGGTCAGGGAATAGAGGGGGAGGGAAAGGGGGAGAATGTGGGTGGGGGAAGGGGACAGTGAGAGTGAAAGGGGAGGAGCGGTGGGGAGGAAGGATGGGGTGAGGGGGAAGGGGGAGGAGATAGGGCGTGTGGCGGGAAGTGAAGGTGGTGGTGGGGGGAAGAGAGTGGGGTTGGGGGTAGGTGGGCAATGGGGGTGGGAAGAGGGGAGAGTGGGGGTGGGGGGAGGGGGACAGGGAGAATGGGGGCGGAGCGATCGTGTGGAGGGGACGGTGGGGGTGAAGGTGGGGGAGGAGAGGGGTGGGCGGAGGGGTGGAGGAGAGAGGGGGGTTGGGGAGAGTGCGAGTGTGGCTGGGGGAGGAGTGAGAGGGGGAGGGGAGGAGCGAGTAGGACTGGGAGGGGGACAGCGGGGGAGGAGGATGGGGGAAGAGAGAGCGGAGGTGGGTGGGAAGGGGGACAGTAGGGGTCAGGGAATACGGGAGGGGACAGTGAGAATGCGGTGGTGCGAGTTGGTGTAGTGGAGGGTGGGGGTAGGAGGGGGCGAGGATGGGGGAGTAGAGGTGGTAGAGTGAGAGTGGGGCTGGGGAGGAAAGAGTGATGGAAAGGAGGGGTGGTGGGGAAAGGGGGGTGGGGGAGGAGAGAATGAGGGGGTGGGGAGGAGAGAGTGGGGAAAAGGGGGTGGGGAAAGAGGGGTGGGGAGAGTGCGAGTGGGGGTGGGAGGAAGGGTGGACTGGGCAGGAGAGCAGAGTGCGGGTGGGGAGGAGGAGGGATGGGGAAGGGGACAGCAGGGGAGGGGGTAGTGGCGGGGAATGAGAGAAGAGGGACAGTGGGGGTCAGGGAAGAGAGGAGAGTGGAGGGGTGGGGGACGTTGGGAGGAGAAGAGAGTGGGGGTGGTTGGGAGAGTGGGGCTGGGGAAGGGGACAGCGGGGGGGTGATGGTGAGGGGAAGACACAGTGTGTGTGGGAGGGAGTGGGGGAGGGAGGGAAGGGGGGACATTGGGTGGTGGGAAGGGGACAGTGAGAGTGAAAGGAGCGGGAGGGTAGGGGAGAAGAGAGGGTGTGTGGGGGAAGGGGTGGTAGTGAGGATGAACAGAGTGGGGTAGTCGGGGGGATCGAGGACAGTGGGGGTCTGTGGAGGGTGGGGGTGGGAAATAGGGGAGAAAGATTGGGGGGAGGGGGACAGTAAGAATGCGGGTGGGGTGGGTGGAGGGGAGGTTGGGTGTAGGAGTGGTTGAGGGTGGGAGAGGAGGGGTGGAGGAGAGAGGGGTTGGGGAAGAGTGAGTGTTGGGCTGGGGGAGAGAGAGAGTGGGGCTGGAGGAGGAGTAAATGTGGGGGGTGTGGCGAGGAGAGAGTGGGGGAAAGGTGGGCTGGGGAGAGCGAGAGTGGGGCTGGGGGAGGAGACAGTGGGGGAGGGGTCAGTGGTGGAAAGTGGGTAGGTGGGGAATGGCGACGTGGAGGAGAGTGCGAGTGGGGGTGGGAAGGAGAGCGGGACTGGGGAGGAGGGCAGGGTGGGGTGGGGAGGAGCGAAGGGTGGGGATGGGGAGGATGGGTGGGTGAAAGGGGACAGCAGGGGTGAGGGAGGAGGGGGTGGTGGTGGGGGGGTAAGAGTGCGGGGGTGTGGGAGCAGGGGGACAGTGGGAGTCAAGGAAGATGGGAGAGTGGGGGGTAGGGATGGGGGTATGAGAGTGTAAAAGTAGGGGGTTGAGGGTGCTACACCAATACAAGAGAGGCTTTGGGTCCAAGGCTCGGTCACACCATCTCCCATTCCCTGTACCGCCTTTATTTTGCGTTCCCCCTCCCCTGGTGGTGCACAGCACTACAGTGAAGGAGAAAGAAGATGGCCGCTGGCAGGACGGTGACAGCAGCTCCCTCTCCCCTTTCCCCTCCCCCCACCCCATTCCCCCCTCCTCACCCACCCCTCCCCCCATTGAGATTCATTTCATTTTTTTAAACAGACAATTTATTTTAAAGGAAAAACGCGATTTCCCCAGGTCACAATGGAAACCCTACGAGGAACGGGCCCACTTGGTCCACCATAAATTTTGTGGTTCGCACAGCCATAACGGTACACCATACCTCCACAATTTGTGGCCCACGTTACTCACCATTATCATGGGCATAACATCTATCAACTCTCATTGAAATTAAAGCTGCATTTTTAAAGCTAAAGAGATTTTAAAGTTAAAACTTTCCTTTCTAACACATTTCTTGAAAGTCTTCAGCGTGTGACGTCACAATGGCACCCTTGCGACGGTGAGAGATGAGCTCGCGATCCCCCCTCCGGTATTCAGCGTGCGACGTCACATTGCGACGTCTTCAAGAGATCAGTTTGCACTCGCCCCACAGGTCCTTTAACTAATGCGCACTCGCCCCCCCCAGGACCTTTAATTAATATGCTGCCCTCCCCAGGACCATTAACTAATGCGCCCCCCCGGAACTTTACTGAATGCGCTCCCCCACAAACCGCCCCCCCCACCGACCCCCGCCATTCATGGTGATCATGGCTGATCATCCACAATCAGTAATGCGCGCCTGCTTCTCCCGATATCCCTTGATTCCACCGTCCCAAGAACTCTATCTAACTCTCTTTTAAATTAATCCAGTGAATTGGCCTCCAGTGCCTTCTGTGGCAGGGAATTCTACAAATTCACAATTTTCTTGGTAAAGACGTTTTTTTCTCACCCCAGTTTTAAATGGCCTCCCATTTATTCTTAGACTGTGGCCATTCTATGTACACGCGTTGTCACGTGAAACGAGTTTTCCCCTGCGGGACTAAAGATTCCTCTGTAGTTCGATATTATTACAGGCTGGCACTGTGGCGCAGCGCTGGAGTTGCAGCCTTGCAGAGCTTGCAGCGCAGGAGACCCGGTTTCGATCTTGACCACAGGTGCTGTCTTTGTAGAGTTTGTACGTTCTCCCCATGACCTGCCTAGGTTTTCTCCGAGATCCTCGGTTTCCTCGCACATTCCAAAGACATACAGGTTTGGAGGTTAATTGATTTGCTGCTTGTGTAAATTGCCCCTTGTGTGTAGGATAGTGTTAATGTGCAGGGAGCCGAAGGGTCTGTTTCCGCGTTGTATCTGTAAACTGAAATAAACTAAATTGAACATTCTCCCCTTTCATTAATCCTCCCAAAGTGCAATGCCTCGGACTAGACCTTGATCTGCCTATTTCTCCAGCTAATCTATATTCCTCTGTTTTCTCTGAGAGCCGTCCTCGCAATCTACGATTCCAGAAATCTTGTTGTTATCTGCAAACGTATTATCCAACGCATTTACATTGACGTCCAATCAATTTATATTAATCACGCAAAACAGAGGTCCCTCCGCAGATCGTTGCGGAACTGCGATGGTCACAGAAATCCAGACAGAATGTAGTTTTCCGCCGCTACCGTCTCTCCTCTTTGTCAGCAATTTTTGAATCCATATGACCAAGTCATGGTGAATCCAGTGCACTTTAACATTCTTAATCAGTCAATATTGTGGATTATATCAAATGTTTTAATAAAATTCACGATGACAATATTCACCGCCCTGCCCTCATCGATCATCTTTGTCACCACCGCTGACAACTTGATCCAGTTAGCAAGCGCGCAGAAATATATTCTGAATATCGCGAACGTAGGTACAAGCTGCTGACGTAACTTTGCGGGACAGACAGCATCTGAAGTTCTTTCCTAAACATTCTTAAAATCCCTAATTGACACGTTCACTTCCAAATGAAAATCACCCTCTCGAATGGTCTGCCTGCCACTGATAAAAGACTCAACAATGCTCCCAATTCTCTCAATCTCCCTTCTTAAACAAAAGAACAACATTGATTACTCTCCTGTCCTCCGGGACTTCGCCCGCAGCTAGAGAAGATGCAACAAACTTCGCTAGAGCACCTGCAATCTCCTCTATTGTTTCGCTCATTTACCAGTGAAAGATCTCTGAAGACTTTGTGGATGTAACCACAATGGAATTCAAGGGCTCCAACAACACATTTTCAAACAGCACATGCACATCAGTAATCGCAACACTGGTCACGCTCTTCCCCATGTACTTCTCCTTGGTAAATACAAATAATCATTTAGTGCCTCCCCTGCAAACGCAGTGTCTAATTGAGCTACATTTTTTTTTCAAATTGTCTTGTTGTTATGTCATCAAAGATGCACCAAGGAATGATCGTTGGTATCCTTCTATGTATGTGTCCCAAGAACATAGATACATATTAGCATAGAAACAGGCCCTTCGGTCAACGATGTCTGTGCCGATCACAACAGCGAGACCAAAGATAATCTGCTTGAAAATACAACCCATTTCCCTGCATACTCAGCAATATGCTTATTCCGAAGTCCATTAAATGTTACTATTTTAAGACCGTCAACCACCACGTGTGGTAGCGTGTTCTGCGCATTCACAAACCGCTGTGTTAAAAACTTGCCCGGCACATTTCCTTCAATATTTCCCCCCACTGATAGTAAAGCTGCCATCAAGTATTTGCAAATTTCATCCCGAGGAAAGGGTTATCGCTGTCTCCCCGACTTGTTATTTTCATGATTTTAGATACTTCCATCATGATTCCCAGCAACATCCGGCATTCCACAGAAAACAATCCAAATTTGACCACACTCAAATTTTAGCTAATACCCCCGAAACCGTGCATAATTCTGGTTTGCCTCCCCTGGACACTTCAGAAACTATTCCCCATCATTTCATGATCCAACTGTTGCGTAATCGCTTCTTGAGTTATACTCAATGCTACAACCAATGTAGGCAGGCATATCGCGCGCCTTCTTTACCAAATTATCAACTCGTGTTCCAACTTTCAGGGATTAATAGATTTGAACCCCAAAAAACCTCTGCCCATCAATGCTGTTCAGAGTTAGGCTCTTAACTTGGCATATCCCGTTGGCCTGTGAACACCGAAAGTGCAGCACCTCATACTTGTTCGAATCAAACCCGAACTGTCATCCTCATGCGTATGTCCGTGTCTCATCTACATCCCGCTGTATTTTTTGACAGCCTTCCTCTCGGTAGGTGACCTTGTCAACATGACTGGGATTCTGCTAATTTACTATCTAACCCGTCTACGTTTAGGTCCAAATTATTGATATATATCACAACCCACAGTGGTTACCAGAACAGATTCTTGCTAACGTTCACTGGTTCCGCTACAACCCTCAATCTTTTATGAGGAGGACAGTTCCGAATCCATACGACTATATCACTGTTATATTAATGACTTGGATGAAGGGATTAAAAGTACCATTAGCAAATTTGCAGATGATACAAAGATGGGTGGTAGTGTGAACTGTGAGGAAAATGCTATGATGTTGCACGGTAACTTGGATAGGTTGTGTGAGTGGGCGGATGCATGGCAGATGCAGTTTAATGTGGATAAGTGTGAGGTTATCCACTTTGGTGGTAAGGATAGGAAGGCAGAGTATTATCTGAATGGTGTCAAGTTATGAACAGGGGACGTACAACGAGATCTGGGTGTCCTAGTGCATCAGTCACTGAAAGGAAGCATGCAGGTACAGCAGGCAGTGAAGAAAGCCAATGGAATGTTGACCTTCATAACAAGAGGAGTTGAGTATAGGAGCAAAGAGGTCCTTCTGCAGTTGTACAGGCCCCTAGTGAGACCGCACCTGGAGTACTGTGTGCAGTTTTGGTCTCCAAATTTGAGGAAGGATATTCTTGCTATTGAGGGCGTGCAGCGTAGGTTTACTAGGTTAATTCCAGGAATGGCGGGACTATCATATATTTAAAGACGGGAGCGACTAGGCTTGTATACACTAGAATTTGGAAGGATGAGAGGAGATCTTATCGAAACGTATAAGATTATTAAGGGGTTGGACACGTTAGAGGCAAGAAACGTGTTCCCAATGTTGGGGGAGTCCAGAACAAGGGGCCACAGTTTAAGAATAAGGGGTAGGCCATTTAGAGCTGAGATGAGAAAAACCCTTTTCAGCCAGAGAATTGTGAATCTGTGGAATTCTCTGCCTCAGAAGGCAGTGGTGGACAATTCTCTGAATGCATTCAAGAGAGAGATGGATGGAGCTCTTAAGGATAGCGGAGTCATGGGGTATGGGGAGAAGGCAGGAACGGGGTACTGATTCAGAATGATCAGCTATGATCACATTGAATGGTGGTGCTGGCTCGAAGGGCCGAATGGCCTCCTCCTGCACCTATTGTCTATTGTCTATTGTTATTTTCTGCATTTTAATATTCTGGTTCAACCTACCTTCTGCCGAATTATCAACTGCATCACTAAAATACACGGAGGCAACAGTATCTTCGTCATCTTCCAAAAAAAATCCATCAATTAAGTGAGACACCATCTGCCGCGTACAAAACTAAGGTGACTGTTCAGAATTGATTATTTATATTCCGATTTGAAGTAAATCTTTTCCGGAAGAATACTTTCCATCAGCTTTCCTTCCACAGACGTGAGATTCGCCTCCCTATAATTCCCTAGTTCCATGCAGAAACAAAGGAGCATCATTACCTCCTCTGCATGCATGCGTCACATTGCCTGCAGTTAAATCAGACAAAATCAGACGAAATTATCTTCTTTGTGGATCAAGCAATCTGCTCGCTTAAACCACTCTACAACCTGGCATGGATCCCACGTATTCCATGGATTTACTCACCTTAATGATCCTCAAGGTCCGAAACAGCTCTTTCTTCTTAATCGGAAACTGCCGTTGCATATAGAAAAAGAAAATAGGTGCAGGAGGGGCCACACACCAAGGCAGCCGTTACTTTGGGATCTTGGGTTAATATACTTCAATATTTGTTCCACTGTCTATTTGGGAGAAGGTGTATGGTACATTTCCACTAGTGTCCATGCACATTTCTTATATTTAATATTTATTAATATCGACTCAGTGAACTAAACGTCCGTTATGTTCCCTCTGTTTGCCGCATTGAGAGTCTCCTTGATCAGTAGCACAACACCTCCACTTGTTTTACCTCCATTTCAACCAGGCATGAAGCATCGAATACTCGGAGCATTGTGCAGCCTGTCGTGTCCATTTCTCGATCCATTTTCTGCAACGACTACAACAGTGCAGTCCCTAGGACCGATACAGGCTCTGAGTTCATCTGCTTGCACCGCTATACTCCTTGCATTGAAATAAACCTAGTTCAGTACATGAGCTTCACGATATTCCTTCAACTCTACCTGCTTGTCCATTATTTGAGACATATAGGTCCATTCTTTGAGACATTTCCATCCTTCCTTCGGACGCCTGACTGTCTACTCCAATTGTCAACCATCTGCTTCTCTCGTGTAAAGCCCACTCCTCCCCATCACCAAGTCGCTCTAGCGAACTCCGTTGCAGTTATTTTGTTACGTTTTATTGAACGCCGATGTTACGCTTTACTGTTCGAGTCAGTTGGAGCGATTTTTGTTATTGTGAGTATTTTGTAAGGATCGATCTATTCCCCTAGGAAATCACTTCTGTGATCTATTCTGAAACCAAACGACACGGACCGTTTTGGGAATGTATTTTTGAATTCTTTAATTAATTTATTTCTCCAGTCAGAGAGATATATTTACCTTTCTTCGTTCATTTTTACCCACTGCTCCACAACACTTATCAACTGAATGTAGACCAATATATGTGCGAGCTGAACACAATTTGTCACTGCGTCCCAAATATTTTCACCAAAATATGTTTATTATTGTTTCATTTGCCTGGCTGCGGCTGTACACTAAATATTTTCCCACAGTAACATCTTTTTTTTGTGAAACATTTACCTCCATTGAATGTTTCGTTTAATTAGCTTGATTTAATTTTCATGACGCCCAGTCATCTTCGCTAGGTCGAATTAGAAGATATGTTTTCTCGCGTTGTTAACATTATAACAACTTTAATCCTACATTCATCAATGGGTTTCAATACATCAATAAATAACATTTCTCTTGCATGTAAATGGAATATAAATCAATAATATGCTCCTTATTGTCTTTAAGATATATACTCTTACATAATGTAGTCACGTGCATGTGAAGATTTTACAGTTCGCGATCATTAGATTAATGGTGCTGCAACCTCCGATTCCCTTTCAACTGATCACTCGGCTATTAGCAGCAAATGGACCATATTTACAAGTTAAATCTTAAGTTCATTCTTTTTTGATCCCACCGCATCTGAAGTATTTTTTTTTAAATTTGAACACATTCATTTCATTGTAAAGTAATATGATGATGTGATATGGTGTGAGTCATCACTTGCGAACACCACTCTTATTTGCCTGTGTATTATTTCCCCTGAGACAATTATTTTTTAGTAGTTTTCTGCGGAAGACCTTAGGTAGTTTTTTTACAGCATACTACAAGATCAGATGTTGCGAAGGCAATATTAGGGATGGAATATTTGTGCAGGTTCCTCAATCCCCACTTCCCATTATTGAAATATGGAAAACTCGCACCACATCGTGGTATTCCCTCCAATGCCCATGTGCCTTCGGTTCCTATGTATGTGTCTGGTAACAAACACACTATCATTACCCAAAACTAAATTGTGCAAAGTGGTTTGTTATATGCAGCAGTGCCATTTCGAAAAGTACCTACATGATCCGAACAAAATATTCAGCTATCGGCACGTTTATTGAACGTAATATGGCGTCACGGTGGCGTAGCGGTCGAGCTACCGCCTTACAGCGGCATGGACCCGGGTTCGATCCTGACAACGGGTGCTTGGTTGCACGGAGTTTAGACGTTCTCCCCGTCACGTGGGTGGTTTTGTTCCGCGATTTTCGGTTTCCTCCCACATTCCAAAGACGTACAGAATTGTAGGTTCATTGACTTCGGTGATAAAAAAATTCCTAGTGTGTGTAGGGTAGTGTAATGAGCGAGGATCGCTGGTCGATGTGGACTCGGTAGGCTGAAGGACCTGTTTCCGCGCTATAATTCGTAATGTATCTAAACTGAGCTCTGCTTGGCAATTTGTGGAAAGTGTGAACGTTTTCTCGATCTACTCCTTTCCAAGCGTGTTTCTTACACCAAGCGCCAGTGCTCGAATATCTATACAGTCCTTGCTTCCTGTTCATTTCCATAATTCAAATGTTCTCAAACACCGCGAAGCGCGCTACACTTTCAAACACATTTTGGCGCGAACGCAGAGTTAAATCTTCTTTTTACTTCTTTGTTTTCCTCTATCCTTTTGGCAGAACCTGTAGCGCTACATACCTTACCCAATTTGTGAAGGGAACGCATTGCCTTAATAGCTTTGAAACATAGAAAGATAGAAAATAGCTGCAGGAGGCCATTCGGCCCGGCGAGCCAGCACCGCCATTCATTGTGATCATAGCTGATCGTCCACAATAAATAACCCGTGCCTGCCTTCCCGAATATCCCTTAATTTCACTAGCCCCGAGAGCTCTATCTAACTCTCTCTTAAATCAATCCAGTGATTTGGCTTCCAATGCCCTCTGTGGCAGAAAATTCCAAAAATTCACTGCTCTCTGGCTGAAAAAGCCCCTTCTAACCTCAGTTTTATATGGGCTCCCCTTTTTTCTAAGGCTGTGGCCCCTGATTCTGGACTCGCCCAATATTGGGAACATTTGTCCTGCATCTAGCTTGTACAGTCCTTTTATAACTTTATAAGTTTCTATAAAATCCCCTCTCATCCTTCTAAACTCCAGTGAATACAAGCCTAGTCTTTTCAATCTTTGCTCATATGACAGTCCCGCCATCCCAGGGATCAATCTCGTGAACCTACGCTGCACTGCCACCATTACCAGAGTGTCCTACTCCAATTAGGGGATCAAAACTGTACACAGTACTCCAGATGTGGTCTTACCAGGGCCCTATATAACTGCAGAAGAACCTCTTAGTTCCGATATTGAAATCCTCTCGTTATGAAGGCCGACATGCCGGTAGCTGTCTTCACTGCCTGCTGTCCATGCAGGCCAAATTTCAGTGACTGTTATGCAAGGACACCCAGGTCTCGCTGCACCTTCCCCTTACCTGACCTAACACCAGTGAGATAATAATATGCCTACTTGTTTTTGCCGCCAAGGTGGATACGCTCACATTTATTTATATTATAATGCATCTGCCACGCATCTGCCCACTGACTCAATCGGTCCAGGTCAACCTGCAACCTCTTAACATCCTCTTCACAGTTCACACTGCCACCCAGCTTATCCTCAAACTTGCTAGTGTTGCTTCTAATTCCCTCTTTCACATCATTAATATATATATGGTAAACAGTTGAGGCCACAACAACTAGCCTTGCGGCACTCCACTGGCCACTGCCTGCCATTCTGAAAATGACCCGTTTACTCCTACTCTTTGCGTCCTGTCTGCCAACCAATTTTCTATCCATGTCAACACCCTACCGCCAATACCATGTGCTCTAATTTTAGTCACCAATCTAACGTGCGGGACCTTATCAAAGGCTTTCTGAAATTCTAGATTACACTACATCCACTGGCTCCCCTTCAACCATTTTACTTGTCACATCCTCAAAATATTCCAGAAGATTAGTCAAGCATGATTTCCCTTTCATAAATCCAAACTGACTTATCTTTTTACTGCTATCCAAATGCACCGTTATTACCTCTTTAATAATTGACTCCAGCATCTTTCCCACCACCGATTTCAGGCTAACTGGTCCGTAATTCCTGGTTTTCTCTCTCGCTCCATTCTTGAAAAGAATGATTACATTAGCTATCCTCCAATCCACAGGAACTGATCCTGAATCTATTGAACATTGGAAAATTATCACCAATGCGTCCACTATTTCTAGAACCACCACCCTGAGGACCCTAGGATGCACACCATCAGGCCCAGGGGATTTATCATCCTTCAGTCCCATTTGTCTACCCAATATTACTTCACGCCTAACGAAAATTTATTTCAGTTGCTCTACCCCCTAGATCCTCTGTCCTCCAATACATCTTGGAGATCGTTCGTGTCTTCCTTAGTGAAAACAAATCCGAAGTACCTATTCAACTCTTCTGCCATTTCCTTCTTACCCATAATAATGTTTGCACTCTTTTGAAACCTGCACTCAAGACTCCCAAGTGCAGCCAACGGTCGTTCTCACTGCTGCTTTGCCCGTGTTTGCCTTCAAGGGACCCACATTTGATTATGTAACTCTTTTTCTCTTAACATATCTAAAGAAGCTTTTACTGTCCTTTTTTATATTCTTGGCCAGCTTCCCCTCATACTTCATGTTTTCAGCTCTTATTGCCCGTTTTGTTACCTTCTGTTGTCCTATGAATGTTTCCCAATCATCTGGCTTCCCGGTATTATTTGCTGTGTTATACATCTTTTCTTTTAGTTTTATTCCACACTAACATCCATTGTCAGCCACGGTTGCCTCCTACCCCTTAGAATCTCTCTTCTTCTTTGGAATGAAATCATCCTGCGTCTTCCGGATTATGCCCAGAATTTCATGCCATTGCTGTTCCATCATCATTCCTACTGCGATCCCTTTCCAGTCTACATTGGCCAACTCCTCTCTCATGCCTTCATAGTCCCCTTTGTTCAACTACAACACTGACACTTCTGCTTTAAACTTCTCCTTCTCAAATTAAAGATTAAAACTATTCATATTATGATCACTACCTCCAAGCGGTTCCTCCACCTCGTGTTCTCTAATCTGCAATTTGAGAAGAAGAATGTTAAGTTGGAAGTGTCAGTGTTGCAGTTGAACAAAGGGGACTATGGAGGCATGAGAGAGGAGCTGGCCAAGGTCGACTGGAAAGGTATCCTAGCAGGATTGACGGTGGAACAGCAATGGCAGGAATGTATGAGCATAATCCGGAAGACGCAGGATCCTTTCATTCCAAAAAGGAAGAAAGATTCTAAGAGGAGTAGGAGGCAACCGTCGCTGACAAAGGAAGTTAGGGATAGAATAAAAGTAAAGGAAAAATGTATAACACAACAAAGAATAGCCAGAAGTCAGAGGATTGGGAAACTTTCATAGGACAAAAGAAGGTAACAAAACGGGCAATACGGGTTGAAAAGGTGAAGTACGAGGAGAAGCTGGCCAATAATATAAAGAAGGACAGTAAAAGCTTCTTTAGAAATGTTAAGAGAAAAAGAGTAGCAGAGTCAAATATGGGTCCCTTGAAAGCAGACACGGGTGAAATTGTTATGGGCAACAAGGAAATAGCAGAAGAGTTGAACAGGTGCTTCGGATATGTCTTCACTAAGGAAGACACAAACAATCTCCCAGATGTACTGGAGGACAGAGGATCTAGGGGGATAGAGGAACTGAAATAAATTTTCATTAGGTAGTAGTAGACGAATGGGACTGAAGGATGGTAAATCCTCTGGGCCTGATGGTCTGCATCCCAGGGTCCTCGTGGAGGAGGCTCCAGAAATAGTGGACGCATTGGTGATCATTTTCCAATCTTCAATAGATTCAGGATCAGTTCCTGCGGATTGGAGGATAGCTAATGTTATCCCACTTTTCAAGAAATGAGCGAGAGAGAAAACGGGGAATTACAGACTAGTTAGCCTGACTTCGGTGGTGGGAAAGATGCTGGAGTCAATGATGCTGGAGACAGTTCTGTTATACTGTTATGTTATACTGTTATTAAAGAAGTAATAACGCTGCATTTGGATAGCAGTAAAAGGATAAGTCCAAGTCAGCATGGATTTATGAAAGGGAAATCATGCTTGACTATTCTTCTGAACTTTTTTGAGGACGGGACGTAAAATGGATGAAGGGGAGCCAGTGGATGTAGTGTATCCAGAATTCCGTAAAGCTTTGGATAAGGTCTCGCACGGGAGAGTGGTGACCAAAATTATAGCACATGGTATTGGTGTAGTGTGCTGATATGAATAGAAAATTGGTTGGCAGACAGGAAGCAAAGAGTAGAAGTAAACGGGTCCTTTTCAACATGGCAGGCAGTGGCGAGTGGAGTGTCGCAAGGCTCGGTGTTGGGGCAGCAACACTTTACCATATATATTAATGATTTGGAAGAGGGAATTAGAAGCAACACTAGCAAGTTTGCGGATGACACAAAGCTGGGTGGCAGTGTAAACTGTGAAGTAGATGTTACGGGGTTGCAGGGTGACCTAGACAGGTTGAGTGAGTGGGCAGATGCGTGACGGATGCAGTATAATATAGATAAATATGAGGTTATCCACTTTGGCGGCAGAAACAAGGATTTAGCTGAGATAACGAAAAGGTGCTGCGAGACATGTGTGTCCTTGTACACCAATCACTGAAATCTGGCATGCAGGTACAGCAGGCAGTGAAGAAAGCTAATGGAATGTTGGCCTTCATAACAAGAGGATTTCAGTATAGGAGTAAAGAGGTTCTTCTGCAGTTGCATAGGCCCCTGGTAAGACCACATCTGTAGTATTGTGTACAGTTTTGTTCTCCTAATTTGAGGAAGGACATCCATATAATTGAGGCAGTGCAGCGTAGGTTCACCAGATTTATCACTGGGATGGCGGGACTGACATACGAGGAAAGATTTAGAAGACTAAGCTTGTATTCACTGGAGTTCACTGGATGAGAGGGGATCTTTCAGCAACATATAAAATTATAAAAGGACTGGACAAGCTAGATGCAGGAAAAATGTTCGCAATGTTGGGCGATTCCAGAACCAAGGACAGCAGTCTTAGAATAAAGGGGAGGCCATTTAAAGCTGAGGTGAGAAAAACGTTTTTCACCCAGAGAGTTGTGAATTTGTGGAATTCTCTGCCACGGAGTGCAGAGGAGGCCAAATCACTTGATGGGTTTAAGGGAGAGATAGATGGAGCACTAGTGGCCAGTGGAATCAAGGGATATGGGGAGAAGGCAGGCACGGGATATTGATTGGGGAAGATCAGCCATGATCACAATGAATGGCGGTGCTGGCTCGAAGGGCCGAATGGCCTGCTCCTGCACCCATTTTCTATGTTTCTATGTTTCTATCAAATCTGGTTAGTTGGACAACACTAAATCCAGAATTGCTTTTTCTCTGGTAGGCTCCATTACAAGCTGCTCTAAGAATCCATCTCGGAGGCACTCGACAAACTCTCTTTCTTGGGGTCCAGAACATTCACAGTCCTCATGCATATCGAAATCCCTCATCACCACAGCGGCATTACCTTTCTAACATGCCAGTTTTTACTCCTGCTACAACTTACACCCTACATCCAGGCCAATATTTGTGGGTATGTAGATAACACAAATTAGTGTCTTTTTGCCGTTACAATTCCTCAACTGAATCCATAGTGTCTCTACCTCGTCAGTCCCTATGTCGCCCCTCGCAAAGGGCTCAATTTCGTCCCTCACCAGCAGAGCTACCCCATCGCCTCTGCCCACCTGTCTCTCCTTCCGATAGGATGTGTGATCCTAAATATTAAGTTCCCAGGCCCGATCCTCCTGCAGCCACGTCTCTGGAATTCCCACAATATCATATCTACCAACCTCTAACTGAGCCTCAAGCTCATCAAATTTACTTCTTATACTTCGCGCATTCATATAAAATACTTTTGATTCCTTACTCATCTCGCCCTTCTCATCGATCCCTATTACATTTGGCCATACTCTCCTATCCCTTTGTGAACTTTCTTTCCCGTTATTTCGGGGGTCATTAACTATCCCTTTACTCTCTTTCCCTTTAACTCCATCCTTGACTATCCAATTTGACACCCCCCCCTCCACCTATTTAGTTTAAAACCACCCATGTAGCAGTGGCAAACCTGCCTGCCAGAATGCTGGTCCCGAACCTGTTAAGGTGCCATCCGTCCCTTGTGTACAATTGCTCCTTACACCAAAACTGATCCCAGTGGTCGATTAATCAAAATCCCTGCCCCCTACAACAGTTCCTCGGGCACACATTCAGGTCCTGTATTTCCCTGTTTCACCAGCGCGAGGAACTGGAACCAAACGGAGATAACCACCCCGGAGGTCCTGCTTTTCACCATTTCTTCGAGCTCTCTAAAGTCACGCTGCAGAATATGCATCCCCCTTCTTTCCGTCGTCGTTTGTGCCGACATGCACTACCACTTCCGGCTGTTTACCTTCGCCCTTGAGGATTTTCGGCACTGTGTCCGTGACATCCTGGATCCTGGCACCAGGGAGGCAGCACACCTTCCTCGAATCCCGCCTGTTGTCGCAGAAATCCCTGTCCGTAACTCGCACAATGGTGTCTCCTACTACCACGACGTTGCCTGACTTCGGACTCTTTGGTTTTTGCTCAACAGCACTTTTTGCTTCGCAAGCCATTCTGCCGCAGACGGCAGAATGGTAACGTCTGCTTCCCCGATAGCTTCCAAGTGGGTGAGCCTGTTCTTAAGAGGCAGAACACCCGGGGACCTTTGCACTCCACGTTTTCTACCCTTTCTCACCGGCACCCACCTTTTCTCTTCCAGTACCTTTGGTGTAACAATCTCACTGGAGGATTGTCGAGGAACAACTCAGTTTCTGAGGTCATCCACTTGTTTCTCCAGTTCCCCAACACGGTCCTCCAGGAGCTGAACCTAGATACACTTCTCGCACTTGTAGCAGCCGGAGGCACCAGCAGTTTCATTGACCTCCCACATCCTGCAAGCATCACATTGAATCAACTTGCTTGGCATTTCTTTCTTGCGTCTCGTCCTCTCCAGCGTTCGGTGTGGCGTCCTCCCTCACCGTCCTCGCCGAAGCCTCGCAGCCAAAGACTCGCACTTTTCTTACAGGGCACTCCCTCCACAGGTTCCCTTTACCTGTGACTCACCAAGTCCCGCCAACGGTTGTTCTCTCTGCTGCTTTGCCCGACCTGCACTCAAAGACTGATAACCTGCTGTTTGCCCTCTTTTGAAACCTGCACTCAAGACTCCAAAGTGCAGCCAACGGTCGTTCTCACTGCTGCTTTGCCCGACCCGCACTAAAAGACTGTTAAATTGTCGTTTGCACACTTTTTATACCTGCTCAACCTGTGACTCACCAAGTCCAGCCAACGGTCGTTCTCGCTGCTGCTTAGCCCGACCTGCACTCAAAGAATGCTAGCCTGCTGTTTGCACTCTTTTTAAACCTGCACTCAAGACTCCCAAGCCCAGCCAACGGTCGTTATCGCTGTGCATTGGGGAAACCAAGCACGGAAAAAATGCGTCAATCCCGATTTAATGCGAACAACTGTTATAAGTCATACGCTATATTAAGTTGTGGACAACTGGAAAGAGTTCCGAATAATTTTATTATCCTACTGTAATGTGCTTAAAGGGTACTCTGCAAGTATGTTAAATATTTCGGTTGTTACGTGCTTGAAACGGAAGAGCGAAACAGTTTTGCTCAACAAGAAACGTGAGCCTTTTTAAAAAATATGAACTCGTAGATATCTTACTGAAATAAAGCTGGTCCTAAATATGTATTACTTTTTCTGCAATTAACGTGCATTTGTGCTAATGTTTGAATAAAACACAGGAGAAAGAAAGATTGCACACGATCCAGGTAAAACATTAATCTGAAATGCATTATTGAGTAAAGAAAAATAAACAGATAGAATCGTTCTGATTCATTGGTTCGTTTGTTTAATCATTTATCATGTATCATTATGTGGGGCATTTGCACCACTAAATACATTGGTACTGCGTAGAAATTCACACAGCCAAGGAATGTCAAATGTCTACATCTATTAGAACTTTCGGAAACAAAAGAGAAGGAACCCAGTTATTTTCTCTAAGCTCCGCAACCTGACTATATTCTGTTTTCTCGACAGAAAAACAAGGTTACTTTTTACACTAGAAATGGTTAATCAAACGGTGTTTTTCGTTTGGTTTTCATTTGTTGTGCATCCCAAGCTGGTGTTCGTTTTTCATGGCGTGTTACGCCACAATGATGGTGATTACCACTTGGCATGATTTGAACAACATTTGCAGGTGGAGAACACCAGAGCAGAAAGGAGACATCTGCAAAGTTTATTAATTTTATTTAAATTTTAACAAAGCAAATACATGTATGAACTCATAGTACGCGATGGTACCTACATTATAAATTCGATTATACATTTTAAATTCGATTATACTTGTATTGTTCTGTATTATCTCCCCACCCACAACCCCCATCCCCTCATCCCCAGTTAGAAAAAAGAGGAAAAAGGAGAAGAAGAAATGTTTAAAAAAAATTTTTTTTAATTACTATTGAAAAGGCAAGACTTTTGTGATTTTATTCGAGGACAAATTGAATTAGTTTTGGAAACAAATTTAAATTCAGTTGATGATAAATTTATTGTATGGGATGCAATGAAGGCTTATTTGTGAGGCCAAATTATAAACTTCTCATCTAAGATAAATAAAGACTATAGGAAGGAATTTGAAAGATTAGAAAAATAAATCACCGTATTAGAAAAAGACTTAGAGAAAACTTCTTCAGATACGAAAAAAATACAACTTGCAGACATCTGCAAAGTTGAGGAAGTTACTGCACTCAAAAAGAGCAACGCTAACAGATGGGACAAGAAGGTGCATGGCAACTAGACACGAAAGAACGGTGGTTTAAAATATTTATTTCAACCCCATAGACTCAGCGGGTAAGGCGATTAAACTTAGGGCATGGATTTGTCACTGGACACGCTGACATTATAGCCATATCTGAAACGTGCCAGCAAGATGCAGAGGGCTGGCAGCTTAATGTTCCACGACGTAGACACCACGGGCGCCGTGCGGATGCTGACGAGATAGGACATGTTGCTTTTTTGACCGCCGAACATATAATTATATCATTGGTGCTCAGAGAGGATATTCTTGCGGGATCGCTCAGTAAGCCTACATGGGTTGAAATTAGAAACTGGTTTGGAATAATCAATTATATGGGACTGCTTTAGAAGCTTCCCAATGATTGGCGAAAATTAGAGGTGTAGATGTGTAGGGAGATTTGCGGATAGCTTTAAAAATAATAAGAGTGTTTTATTGGGAGATTTCGATTTCAAATGCTATCAAAAGTGATATAGCAAATGTACACTGGCAGACTGTTCAAGCTAGTGGGAAGAGCAAAGCTGCCAATCTGAGGGACTCCGGTTGATTATGGATGATGATGCTCCCCATAGAAAGAAGGGCAGGCATACGCCAACGTTTGGCAGTGGGGATCAACTGTAATCCACGCTCGTATAAATCTAGGTCTACATCTAAGACATCTATCAGGACGGCACAAAGATGACATGAAAATGGTTCGCGTGTAAGGTAAAGGAATACTTTGAGAGATAATGCCCGCATATCAAGAGTCACTCTGCAACCCTGACTAACTCTAACCTCTCCCCTCCTGAACGTGCAGCCTCCACTCACTCTGCAACAACCCTGACTTATTCATCAGACCCGCTGACAAGGGAGGTGCTGTGGTAGTCTGGCGTGCTGACCTCTACTGGACCGAGGCCAGCCGACAACTCTCAGACACTTCTTCCAACTTATCCTTGGACCATGACCTACCGACAAACACTAGACCTTTATCATCAGCACCATCACGGACTTCACCATTTCCGGCGATCTACCCTCCAATGCTTCCAAATTATAGTTCCCCAGCCCCGCACGGCCCGATTTTATCTCCTACCTAAAATCCATAAACAAAACTGTCCCGGCAGACACATTGTCTCTGCCTGCTCATATCCCACCGACCTTATTTCCACCTAGCTCGCTTCCATCCTATCCCCCCAGGTCAAATCCCTCCCCACCTATGTCCAAGACATCTCACACT
Source organism: Rhinoraja longicauda (assembly GCF_053455715.1). Lineage (NCBI taxonomy): Eukaryota > Metazoa > Chordata > Chondrichthyes > Rajiformes > Arhynchobatidae > Rhinoraja > Rhinoraja longicauda. The sequence continues at coordinate 321,717 of NW_027601328.1, read as the reverse complement.
TTCACCATCTCCTCGATAACTTCCGGTTTCCAGGCCCCCACTCCCTCATCTTTACGATGGATGTCCAGTCCCTCTACACTTCTATCCCCCACAAGGATGGTCTCGATGCCCTCCGTTTCTTCCTCGACCGTAGAACCAGCCAATCCCCATCTACTAACACTCTCGTCCGCCTAGCAGAGCTGGTTCTTACCCTTAACAACTTCTTCTTTGACTCCTCCCACTTCCCCCAAACCAGAGGCGTAGCTCTGGGCACTCGCATGGGCCCTAGCTACGCCTGCCTCTTTGTCGGGTACGTCGAACAATCCCCGTTCCAGTCGTACACTAGCCCCATCCCCGAACTCTACCTCCGCTACATCGACGACTGCATTGGTGCTACCTCTTGTACACTTGCAGAACTCCCTGATTTCATACACATCACTTCATATTTCCATCCTGCCCTTAAATATACCTGGACTATCTCCGACATCTCCCTCCCGTTTCTGGACCTGACCATCTCCATCACAGAAGCCAGACTAGTGACTGACATCCACTTTCTTTCTTTCTCTCTTTCTTTCTCTCTTTCTCTCTTTCTCTCTTTCTCTCTTTCTCTCTTTCTCTTTTCCTCTCTCTCTTTATCTTTTTCTCTCTTTCTCTCTCTCTCTCTTTATCTCTTTCTCTCTTTCTCTCTTTCTCTCTTTCTCTCTTTCTTTATCTCTTTCTTTATCTCTTTCTCTCTTTCTCTCTCTCTTTCTTTCTTTCTCTCTTTCTCTCTCTCTTTCTCTCTTTCTCTCTTTCTCTCTCTCTTTATCTCTTTCTTGCTCTCTTTCTCTCTCTCTTTCTCTCTTTCTCTCTCTCTTTATCTTTTTCTCTCTTTCTCTCTCTTTATCTCTTTCTCTCTTTCTCTCTTTCTCTCCTTCTCTCTCTCTCTATCTCTTTATCTCTCTCTCTTTATCTCTTCTCCCTTTCTCTCTCTGTATCTCTTTCTCTCTTTCTCTCTTTCTTTATCCCTTTCTCTCTTTCTCTCTCTTGATGCCTTTCTCTCTTTCTCTCTCTTTATCCCTTTCTCTCTCTCTTTATCCCTTTCTCTCTTTATCTCTATCTTTATCCCTTTCCCTCTTTATCTCTCTCTTTATCCCTTTCTCTCTTTATCTCTCTCTTCATCCCTTTCTCACTTTATCTCTCTCTTTATCCCTTTCACTATCTCTCTCTTTATCCCTCTCTCTTTATCTCTATCTTTATCTCTTTCCCTTTTTATCTCTCTACGTCTTTCTCTCTTTATCTCTCTCTTTATCTCTTTCTTTCTTTATCTCTCTCTTTATCTTTTTCTCTCTTTATCTCTCTCTTTATCTCTCTCTTTATCTCTCTCTTTATCTCTCTCTTTATCTCTTTCTCTCTTTATCTCTCTATTTATCTTTCTCTCTTTATCTCTCTCTTTATCTCTTTCTTTATCTCTCTGTTTATCTCTTTCTCTCTTTACCTCTCTCTTTATTTCTCTGATTCATCCAGGTGTATTGTTCTCGGAAAGTGAGACTTGTGGGGAAGAAGGTGCTTACCAATCTTGTTAACATAGGGATTGTAAATGAGTAGGAAGTTGCTAAATCATAATGCAGCTCCGCAAGTGTTTGATGAGACCGGAATTGAAGAACTATTATAAAGGTCCATTGGGTGCGGCAGATTTTCACCAGGACATTACCTGGGCTTTTGTTATAGAGGCCTGCTTGGTACGCTGGGATTTTTTAATGTTATTCGGACCTTAGGAGTCCCAGGAATGAAATCATTGCAGTATTCAAATCTGGAAGGTTGTGTTTAAAGTAAAAGAGCTTTTTTTTCTGCCGGGAGGTAAAATCCAATAATATAGTGTAGAACTTTAGCGTGAGAGAAAAAATATTTAAGTGGGAAATCAGAGGCAACTATTTCTCTGAGGGAAATCGTTCTGAAACGAGCCGTCCATGGAAGACACTGGATAGATAAAGTAACGACTTTTAAAATAGATTTGGATATATTCTTGGATAGAAAGAGTTTAACGGCTATAAACCAAATGTCATGAAAAGCGACAAAACCCAGAATGCCAATTTCATGGCGAAGTTGACGAAAATTGTTTGATTACGTGCTGGAGAGCTAGATGTGTCAATGGCTCTCTGGAATCATACATCATGGAAACAGGTCTTTCGGCCCAAACATGACCAACCTCAGCATTATGCGCCACCGACCCGCATTCATCCATGTCCCTGTTAACATTCCATGTCCATTTACCAGTATAAATGTACTGTCACTATTGATATTAGAAGGTATCACAAAATGCTTGAGTAAATCAGCAGGTCAGGCAGCTTCTTGGAGAGTAGGAATGTGTGATGTTTCGGGTCGAGACCCTACTTCAGACTGATTGTTGTGATATTTTTGACTATTTTTATAGTATCTGCCTGAACTACTTCCTCTGGCATCTCGTTCCATACAACCACCATCCTCTGCGTGTGAAAAGTGCAACTCTCGTTCCTATTAAATCTCTTCCCTCTCACCTTAAACCCATGTCTACTGGTTGTTGACGGTCCTACCCCGGGTAAAATAATCTGCGCATTCACACTGTCTATTCCTCTCATTGGTTTTATACAACTTTTTAGATCACCTTTCTACTTCTTCCGCTCCAAGAAAGAATGTCCTAACCTGCTCAAATCTCAATTTTTGTCATGCACGCGAGTCCTGGCCGTGTAAATCTTTTCCCCATCCTTTCCAGCTTGAATTGAGACGTGGTGTGTCCTGAACTGCATTGTTCATTTGCAAGATGAAGAATCCTGTCGAAGAAATGGCTTGCAGAGCAGACCTCCACGACACTAAAGAAGTTTGAACTGAAATATTTTGGTCGGTACTACGTCAGGGGACGGGAGTTCCAACTAATTAGGTGCCTTTACACAGAGAAAGTATACAAAGAACCCCCCAAAAAATCCTGAACGCAGTGAGGTGGAAATATGGAGGGCAAAAATACCTGTAAAAGGAACATATTCATTTTCATATAAACATACAGCACGGAATTATTACCCGCGACCAATTCCATACACGCCGATCATGATTCCACATCCACGCTTGTCCCACATGCATGCGTCGGGCCCATATCCCATTAAATCACTCCAATACATGTACATGTCGTAATGTCTTCTAAATTTGTGATGGTACTGACTTCAACTACGATATGTGGTAACTCGTCGATCTACCCACCATGTTCTGTATAAAACGGTGCAGCGTGGGTTACTATTAAATCGTTACCCTCTCACATTAAACATATGTCCTCTGGTTCTTTCTTCCTCTACTCGGCCTAAATTACACTATGAATTCACACTATCTGTTCCCTCATGATCTTGTACACCTTTTTAAGATCATCCCTCGTTCTCCTGCGTTCTTAATAAAAAATCCATAGCCTGCCCCTTTTCTCCCTTTAGTACAGGCCCTCAAAAACTCTCTTAATTACCGTAAACCGTCGCTGCACGCATTACACCAAAATTATATAATTCACATTGTCGAGTATCAAAGACTCAACACAAACGTGGTCTCACCAACGTCTTCTACAACTAACATACCACCCCAATCTCTGTCCTTGCCAATGAAGGCCAATATAATGAAGCCTTCTTGACCACCATATTTACATGTGACGCAACTTTCATTGAATTAGGCATCTGAACTCGCAGCTCATCTGCCCTACGACACCGCACATGCATATGCCATGCAGTGTGAAACTCCTGCCATTGTTTGACTTCCAAAAACGCAACACTCCACACTTATCTGTATCACACTCCTGTCGGCATTCCTCGGCTCACTGGCCAATCTCGTCAAAATCGTGATGAAATTTTTGGCATCCATTATTCCTACGACAACCGCATTTTAGTTTAATCTGCAAAATGTGCTAATCACCCCTTCTACATTCCCATCGAAATCATTGATATAGGCACAACACCAATAGCCCAGCACCGATCACTAAGGCACATTTTCGTTTGTTTTCCCAATGCATAGGCATTTACCAGTCTCATTGGAACAGAGAACGAATCATTGTTCTGAGCAATGTTACTTGCCCTGGCTGTCAGTGTTTGCTTCGAACACGATAATCCGATGCTCATGAAATTGCAGTGCTTATTGCAGACTGATCTCACACATTGTCAGGTCAGAGACATACCAGTCAGAGAGAATATTAAGAATCGGGTTATTTTTAGGATGATCTTTCACTGAAAAGCATCACAAAATGCCAGAGTACATCAGCAGGTCAGGAGGCATATAGGAGAGAAGGAATGATACCTTCGATTTGTACCAGCATGTGCACTTATTTTCCCACTTCACTGAAAATAAATAAATATATATATCCAATTAATTGTGCAACAGGATTTCGTTTTCTAAGTTGCCGACATGACGGGAATGGAAAATCCATCCCCCTGTCACCATATTGCAGGCTTATTTCAGTCTGAACACTTGTTTGAAATTCCGTATTTTAAATGTAATTGAAATGTTTAATAATGTATTGCCTTGGAAATCGAATAACATTACGTTAGCGAAAGCAGTTACCTAGTTTGTGTGAGAAAACATAATTCATTTCAATGAATGAAGGAACTGATAAATAGACGCCAGCACCACGTAACTTTTGGAAGTAGACCTAGTTGTTCAAGTATGTTCAAATAAGTTAAATTGCGCAAAAAGAATTAAGCGTGATGATTAGAAACTGCCCTGAGCCAAATTGAATTCAATTGCAGACACCACCATCGTAACTTCTTAAATGAACACGGACATTTCTGACATCTCTCGCTAATTGATTTTCTAGAAGTTAAACATTGGTACATTTTCCTTTCACCTTTGTAGAACTCGACAAGGTACTTCGGGACACGGGTAAGAAAAAGTGGTGTGCGCATCACGAGATACGTTTTTTTAAAAAAGTCAATTATTAACAAAAATCTAATCTGATTGTGTTTCCGCCGACACAATATTTATAAATAAGTACTTGCAAATACTCCGTATATTTTATAATGTTCAAGTGGACGATGGCGAATACGATGTATAAACATTGAATTTCCAGGTAGACGTTTGTGAATCTAGCAATCAAATTCCCCATAAAGATCAATCGAAAACGATAATGTTTTAGCATAAACGAATTTTTCCAACGCTGTAATTTAATTCCTTTTCATTTATCTGATATTATTTTCCACCCGTTCGCCTACAACAACGCTAAGATTCCAGGCATTATAGAGATCTTTTCATAAGTCATTTACTGCACATAGTAAAATCCACATATTCCGATAACGTTAAGGTCCCATTTACAGGGTTAAAGGGTTGAAATATTCAAAGCTTTCACATCCAAAACCGGAGCAGTGAAAATGCAAAGTGAAATGCAAAGCAAGAGAGGGAGAAGGGAAAATCGGAGGTGACAGTATTATAGCATAGAAAACGATAGTATAGAGGCATGTGGGAGAAGCTGGCCAGATTTGACCCGAAGGAGACCCCAGCAGGGAAGACGGTGGAAAGGGCAATGGCAGGTATGCCTGGGGATAATGCAGAAGGTGCAGGATAAATTCATCGCAAAGAAGAGGAAAGATTCTAAGGGGAGAAGGAGGCACCCGTGGTTGACAAGGGAAGTCAAGGACGGCATAAAAATAAATGAGAAGTATAACATAGGAAAGAAGAGCGGAAGCCAGATGATTGGGACCCTTTTAAAGAGCAACAGAAGATAACTAAGAAGGCATTACTGGGAGAAAAAGATGAGATACGAAGATAAGCTTGCCAATAATATAAAGGAGGATAGTAAAAGCTTATTTTAGAACCTGAAGCGGAAAGAAATAGTTAAGGCAAATGTGGGTCCCTTGAAGACAGAAGCAGGTGAATTTATTATGGTGAACAATGAAACGACAGACGAGTTGAACCGGTACTTTGGATCCGTCTTCATTAAGGAAGAAACAAACAACCTCCCAGATGTTCTTGTGGCCATAGATCTTACGGTAACGGAGGAACTAAAGGAAATCCAGTTTCAGAAGGCTAGAAATGGCGTTGGGTAGACTGATGGGACTGAAGGCTGATAAATTCCCAGGGCCTGGAGTTCAGCATCCCAGGGTACATAGGGAGGTGGCTCTAGAAATCGTGTACGCATTGGTGATCATTTCCCAATGTTCTATAGATTCAGGATCGGTTCCTGTGGATTGGAGAGTAGCTAATGTTGTCCCACTTTTTAAGAAAGGATGGAGAGAGAAAACAAGAAATTATAGACCAGTTAGTCCGACATTGGTGGTGGGGAAGATGCTGGAATCAATTATAAAAGACGAAATTGTGGAGCATTTGGATAGCAGTAACAGGATCGTTACGAGTCAGCTAAGATTTACTAAGAGGAAATGCTGCTTGACTAATCTTCTGCAATTTTTTGAGGATGTAGCAAGGAAAATGGACAAGGGAGAGCCGGTGGATGAAGTGTAACTTGACTTTCAGAAAGCCTTCGACAAGGTCCCACATAGGAGATTAGTGGGCAAAATTAGTGTACAAGATATTGGGGGTAGGGTACTGACATGGATAGAAAATTGGTTGACAGACAGAAAGCAAAGTGTGGGGATAAATAGGTCCATTTCAGAATGACAGGCAGTGACTAGTGCGGTACCGCAAGGCTCGGTACTGGGACCGCAGGTATTTACAATATGCATTAATGACTTGGATGAAGGGATTAAAAGTCACATTAGCAAATTTGCAGATGACACAAAGCTGGGTGGCAGTGTGAACCGTGGAGAAGATGCTATGAGTGTGCAGGGTGACTTGGACAGGTTGGGTGAGTGGGCGTATGCATGGCAGATGCGGTTTAATGTGGACAAATGTGAGATTATCCACTTTGGTGGTAAGAACAGGAAGGCAGATTATTATCTGAATTGTGTCAAGTTAGGAAAAGGGAAACTACAATGATATCTGGGTGTCCCAGTGAATTAGTCACTGAAAGGAAGCATGCAGATAGAGCAGGCAGTGAAGAAAGCCAATGGAATGTTGGCCTTCATAGCAAGGGGAGTTGAGTATCGGTGCAAAGAGGTCCTTCTGTAGTTGTAGAGGGCCCTAGTGATACCGCACCTGGAGTATTGTGTGCAGTTATGGTCTCCAAACTAGAAGAAGGAGATTCTTGCTGTTGAAGCAGAGCAGCGTAGGTTCACGAGGTTAATTCCCGGAATGGCGGGACGGTCGTCCGTTGAAAGACTGGAACGACTGGGCTTGTATACTCTGGAATTTAGAAGGATGAGAGGGGATCTTATTGAAACATATACGATAATTAAGGGAATGGACACGTTAGAGGAAGGAAACGTGTTCCCGATGTTGGGGGAGTCCCGAACCAGGGGCACTGTTTAAGAATAAGGTGCAGACCATTTGGAACGGAGATGAGGAAGAAATTTCTTCGCTCAGAGAGTTGTGAAGCTGTGGAATTCTCTGCTCAGAAGGCAGATCGTGCCCTTAATGATAGCGGAGTTAGTGGATATGGGGAGAAGGCAGGAACGGGGTACTGATTGTGCATGATCAGCCATGATCACGGTGAATGACGCTGCTGGCTCGAAGGGCCGAATGCCCGACTCATGCACCTATTGTCTATTGTCTATTGTCTATAAATAGAAATATATTTTATGACCAGAACACCTGAAAATACCATATTTTCAGCAATGTAATTCGGATGGTGTGCATAATATTTTCGTGATCATCAATACCCACAGGAGAAAGGGCAAATCATACAAGACATTCGTTTAAGGTTACAAGTGAAAAATATACCCACCATCCTAGGAATATAAAATAGAGTTTCAAGCAGAGGCAAGCAGAGTGTGTAACCATAAAATTGGCAGTTAGTGAGATTTCTTTCTTTATTTATTCCGTATTACCAGATGTTACCTTCCATCATGCCAAAATCATAGTTCAAAACTGGGCGTTCATCATCAAATTCATTAACGAAATTCGTTAAAATTCGCAGTATACCCCTCACTTGCACATTTAATATCGCCAAGTATAGTTCGGTGATTGACAAGTAATCAACTTATCCTTATCGATAATTATCCGAAGAGGGGGATTTTAAGAGAACCATTACAGTTATTTATTCTTTGCAATGTCACCTTTTGTCTTACTCCAAACATTACGATTCATATTTCGTTAACAAGCCCGCATATAGAAGAATTTTTTTTATTTGAAGGTGAAATGATCATGCCTAATTGCATTTGAAATATGTCGCTCATTAACCCTTGCAATGTGAGAAGCAAAAACACGATCATTCAGTCGAGTACATTTCTACATTCTCTAAACGATATTAAATTGCACTTTTTATTAAACCATCAACCAAAATATATTATGCCCACGTTTTCGTTTCAAACTGAATCATTTGAGATCTGGAAGAAGGCTTTTTCGTTTTGAAATAAATGTCCTTTTTTTTAACAGTGGATTTAAAAAAATAAAATAAAAAAATAAAAGAATCACGCTTTCACGCTCGGCTTTAGTTGATTAAACCAATGGTGGTGGCGGATGACATATTAAGAAATTAGATTTTCATGCCATATTGCATAATTACGGTTAGCGTTAATATTTAGTATATTCTTCACAGCCAGATCACTTATTGCAAAAGAGAAAGGTATTTATTTCATTTCTAACATATAATTACATTAAATACATGGTTTGTATGTGCTTTAAATAATTTATATTAAAAAATACAAAAATACGGAATGGTAACGGAGATATTTTTCTGAAAATTAGCACAAGGAAAGACACATAATTATGTCACATCACTGCTGCAAATCTCTTTTGCTATTTTACTCCATATTTTCTCCATCTGTGTTGTACTATTATCTTGCTTTAACATTGTAAACACCATTACTACTCAGAAAATGAGCGGTCAATCGCTGTCAAACGATCAATCACGTGGTCGCACTAAATGCTGCGCTATCATGGAAGAATCTACTCCGCACTCATTGAACTGAAAATGGATGCCGGTAATACGGCATACATATCTGCCCCCCACATTACTTTACACTGCAGTGTCAGACCGTTCAATTACGATAGGTACTCGTCCCGGGCTCGGTGTATAAAGCATACATCTTACATACAAGTGTGTATAGGCAATGTTCGGGAGAAGTGATCGCCTGAACCGACAGGCCATGCAGTGAACGATGGTTCAGAACGCATCCTCCGATGTAGTTACAATTCAAAGTGTCATTTTCCTCCTTTTCGCACACGTGAATCATTGGTGCTGAATTACTGCGGCAAGACCAAATACCACTTCCGCTTAAAGAAAAATCCAGTACCCTCAATGTGAATGGGTCGGATACAATCGGGTCTTTAACATTAACTAAGTCTGATAATAATAATTTGAAGAGATCGTCTTTTAGACTTCGCAACAATGATGCATTTAAGTCACTCAAGCAATTTGTATCTGGAAATTTTGCATACTGGATGTTTGAAAATAATATATATATATTTTTGGTTTACCCTGAAGCTACTCAGGATTGGACTTTAACAAGGAAGCAACTCAGGATTGGACTTTAACAAGTCCAATCCGGCAGCAATCCTTATTGTTTATATGTTCTAGAGATCGAAACACGTGACTGTTATCCAAACAGCATGTGGCGATGGAAAAGGTTGCTCCTGTGTACATCTGTTGTACTAGTAATTTTTTATGAATGCATTTGATTTTCGAAAAGGCAAATACAATACAATATATCTTTATCGTCATTGTACAGGGGTACAACGAGATGTATACGATGAAATAATTTAATTACCTAGTCAGTATTAATTTAAACAACCCAATGAAACAAATTGTAACAGTTTTAAAACAGAATAAAGTGCAAGTAGATCTGTGCCGGATTACTGTGCAATGTGACCATCCGGCTCAGCAGGACCGGTTCATAGCAGCTATGGCCCTGGGAATGAAGCTGTTCCTGAGTCCGGAGGTGCGGGCGTAGAAGGCCTTGTATCGTCTGCCCGATGGAAGGAGTTCGAACAGACTGTTGCAGGGGTGTGAAGAGGCAAATAAATAAAGTGGATAATAAAGTGGATACACCAAATAAAGTGGATACAGCAGGGGGACCAACATTCTGGCAGGTAGGTTTGCTAGTGCTACAAATGTGCCTTTAAACTAAGTAGTGGGGGGGTTGACAAATTGGGGATATGAAGATGGAGTTAAAGGGGAAGCGAATACAGGAGAAATCGCAAAGGAATCTCGCATGAATGGGAAGGGAAGTTCTAGAACGGATAGGAGAGTAAGGTCAGGGCCAATAGTGGCCGGTGTGAGAGTGGAGGTGAATACCGAAGTTAAAGTGTTGTATTTAAATGCGCGAAGTATAAAAAATAAAGTGGATGAGCTTGAGTCTCAGCTAGACATTGGCAAGTACGATGTGGTGGGAATCACTGCGCATAGCTACGAGAGAACCAGGGCTGGGAACTGAATATTCAGGGGGACACAATGTATAGAAAAGACAGACAGGTGGGGAGAGGGGGCGAGGTCGCTATGTTGGTACGGAATGATATTCACACCCTTGCAAGGGGTGACATAGAATCAGGAGATGTAGTATCAATGTGGATAGAAATGAGGAATTGCACGGGTAAAAAGACCCTAAAGGGAGTAATCTACTGGCCCCCAAACAGTAGCCTCGACATAGGGTGCAAGTTGAATCAGGAGCTAAAATTGGCATGTCGCAAATGTATTGCTACGGTGGTTATAGGAAATTTCAACATGCAGGTAGACTGGGAAAATCAGGTTGGTAATGGACCCCAGGAAAGAAAGTTTGAGGAGTGCCTCCGAGATGGATTCTAAGAACAGCTTGCACTGGAGCCTACCAGGAAGAAGGCAATTTTGGATTTAGTGTTGTGTAATGAACCTGATCTGATAAGGGGCCTCGAGGTAAAAGAGCCATTAGGAGGCATTGACCACAATATAATGTTTTACTCTACAAATTGAAAGGGAGAAGGGAATATCGGAAGTGTCAGTATTACAGTGTAGCAAATGGGATTAAAAAGGCATGAGGCAGGAGCTGTCCAAAATTAACTGGAAGGAGGACAGACCAGGGAAGACGGTGGAAGAGCAATGGCAGGTATTCCTGGGAATAAAGCAGAAGTTGCAGGATCAATTTATCCCAAAGAGGAGGAAAAATTCTAAGGGGAGTAAGAGGCTCCCGTGGCTGACAAGTCAAGTCAAGGACAGCATAAAAATAAAAGAGAAGAAATATAACATATCAAAGACGCGTGGGAAGCCAGAGGATTGGGACTCTTCTAAAGAGCAACAGAAAATAACTAAACAGGCAATACGGGGAGAAAAGATGAGTTACGTGGGTAAAAGGAGGATAGTAAAAACTTTTTTAGGTATGTGAAGAGGGAAAAAATAGTCAAGGCAAATGTGCGTCCCTTGAAGACAGAAGCAGGGGAATTTATTATGGGGAACAAGGAAGTGGCCGACGAGTTGTACCGGTACTTTGGATCTGCCTTCACTAAGGCGGATAGAAAACAATCTCCCAGATTTTCCAGTGGCCAGAGATCCTAGGGTGACGGAGGAACTGGAGGAAATCCACATTAGGCAGGAAAAAGTTTTGGGTAGTCTGATGGGTCTGATGGGTCTGAAGACTGATAAGTCCCCAGGGCCACATGGTCTGCATTCCCCAGGGCCACATGGTCTTAAGGAGGTGGCTCTAGAAATTGTGGACGCATTGGTGATCATTTTCACATGTTCTATAGATTCAGAGTCAGTTACTGTGGATTGGAGGGTAGCTAATGTTATCCCACTTTTTAAGAAAGGAGCGACAGAGAAAACGGGAAATAATAGACCAGTTAGTCTGACATCAGTGGTGGGGAAGATGTTGGAGTCAAATATAAAACATAACTCAGCGGAACAGGCAGCATCTCAGGAGATGGGTGGTAGTGTGAACTGTGAGGAAGATGCTATGATGCTGCAGGGTAACTTGGACAAGCTGTGTGAGTGGGCGGATGCATGGCAGATTCAGTTTAATGTAGATAACTGTGAGGTTATCCACTTTGGTGGTAAGAATAGGAAGGTAGATTATTATCTGAATGGTGTCAAGTTAGGAAAAGGGGACGTACAACAAGATCTGGGTGTCCCAGTGCATCTGTCACTGAAAGGAAGCATGCAGGTATATCAGGCAGTGAAGAAAGTCAATGGAATGTTGGCCTTCATAACAAGAGTAGTTGAGTATGGGAGCAAAGAGGTCCTTCTGCAGTTGTACAGGGCCCTAGTGAGATCGTACCTGCAGTACTGTGTGCAGTTTTGGTCTCCAAATATGTGGAGGATATTCTTGCTATTGAGGGGGTGCAGCGTAGGTTTACTAGGTGAATTCTCGGAATGGCAGGACTGTCATATGTTGAAAGATTGGAGCGACTGGGCTATTATACAAAGGAATTTATAAGGATGAGAGGGGATCTGATGGAAACGTATAAGATTATTAAGGGGTTGGACACATTAGAGGCAGGAAACGTGTTCCCAATGTTGGGGGGTCTGGAACCAGGAGCCAAAGTTTAAGAATAAGGGGTAGGCCATTTAGTACGGAGATGAGGAAAAACGTTTTCAGTCAGAGAGTTGTGAATCTGTGGAATTCTCTGCCTCAGAAGGCAGTGGAGGCCAATTCTCTGAATGCATTCAAGAGAGAGCTAGATAGAGCTCTTAATGATAGTGGAGTCAGGGGGTATGGGGAGAAGGCAGGAACGGGGTAATGATTGAGAATGATCAGCCATGATCATATTGAATGACGGTGCTAGCACGAAGGGCCGAATGGCCTACTCCTGCAACTATTGTCTATTGTCTACTGTCTATTAAATGTTGCGAAAATGACACCATCATCTTATTTAAGTACATCCAAAGGACATTTAACATTTCGATTAATCACAACATTAAAAATAAACTATAAACATAAACAAACTACAACTACCATGTCCCATTTTTATCTTGAAAGTTGGGACACCATTAAAATATTTCTGCTGGATCGCGGCTGTGGGACAGGATGAATGAACCCACAACAAAATGGTTTCTTCGGTTTAGAAGACCACATAAATAACTGAATTAGGCGTACAATATAAGAGTGGAGAAGGATGCCCGATTCTCCCTAATCGCATGCAGAAAGAACTCGGTAGTTTTATAATACAGTTCGTATCTGTAGAACAGAAGCTGAAGATGAAGCAGCCATTTGATACACTAGGACGTTCAAGCCCGACTTGTGATTTTGGAAACGACACCATGGTTTGTGCACAATAATATAGCAGTTATTTTATTTAACATTTTACTATTTCTTTGATGCTTTGATACTTTCTCGACTGAGGCATACCAGTTCCCTATTGCATACATTCTTCTACTGTTATTCGATTCCATATTTTCATCTACAATGTTTAAAATGTATGATCCACATGCCGGAATTGCAGCAAACCCGTCTTTTTTTATTGCAGAAATAAAAAGTTTGAAAGATACCATAAGTGGTTTGCGTAAGGAAAATTATGATGATGATGATTATGACGATGGTTATGATGATAATGATGATGATGATGATGATGATATTATGGTACGAATATTTTTTTAATATTATCCAGCATATATACACTAATATGAATAAGACTGCAGTATTTTGCCTATGCCACGGCATTTAAGAAAAATATATAAAAAGACTGTCAATTAAGAAAATTTAAGCAATAGATGTTCTACATTATCTTTGCGAGCTGTTGTCACCCTGTAGTTCAAGAATATGCATCAGATAAAACACGATCCACGGTCAGAGAAAGGGAAGCTGGTGGGGCGAGGCGTTGTGGAAAAATCGAAAGAGAGGGCCGGAAAAAATTGAGGCGAACATACATTCGGGGATTAAGTCACGGTTTACATCACAACGTCACGAGTGGCTATGTGCAAGGGGATGAAAGGAGCATATCCCTTGACATAATTTGCACAGGACCTAACATTGATTGAAGCGTTTTCAGCCATGCATTGAAATCCACGATGCAAGAGCTACCACTTATTGTGCAGACCTATCATGTCAAAGAGCTGTTGCAAAGCATTTCGATGGGTGGTGCCAACGGCAGGTAATAAAAACAATGAAGTGTTGCATTACGAATAATGGTAACGAGTATTAGATTGCAAATAAGTAACCATTACCTTTGCAGTGAGCTTTGCAATTATGGAGCTCGGTCAGTTGCACACATAGAGAAGGAAATGTCGTAGTAGGACTTGGACGTCCGCTTATTCGCACTACTGAATGGCAAGATGGGAATTGTACAAGAATGTACTGCAGCAGGTCCAATATATTTGGAGAGTTGCTTGGAGCTGCTGCGACGTAGGGTTAAACCTAATCTCGATATGATCCTTAACAGAGGTTAAAAGGTCATTTCAAAGGGCGATTGAGTGAAATATAGCACAGATAAGCAATGTCATACGACACATCATGTGCACGTGGATGTGTTCATGGGAACAAATGCACGGTTGGATTGTATCCATTTTAATGTAATGAAACTGTAAAGTAAAGCAGATAAACGGGTATCATTGTCACGAACAAGTCAATGTGACATCATTATTTTATCAGGGACAAAGCTGAATGCTTTGTCCCTGATATCGAAATTTATTATCAGTGTCTGGTGAGGGGGCACGCAATCACATGGATTCCGAACCGAATTCCAGGCTAGGTGTCCTGGCAAGAAAAAAAAACACTTGGACCGTCTACCGTGCTGACATGCCACTAGCTTTCTTCACTACCTGGTGTACCTGCACGCCAACTTTCAGTGACTGGTGTACAAGGACACCCAGGTTTCGCTGCACTTTCACCTTATCTAATCTGATACCATTGAAATAATGATATGCCTCCTTGTTTTTTCCGCCAATGCGGAGAACCTCACATTTATCTACATTATACTGCACCTGCCATGCATCTGCCCACTCACTCAACCTTCTCAGGTCACCCTGCAACTTCCTAACATCCCCTTCGCAGTTCACACTGCCACCCAGCTTTGTGTCATCTGCACACTTGCAAGTGTTACTTCTAGTTCCTTCATCCAAATTATTAATATACATGGTAAACAATTGCGGCCCGAACACGGAGCATTGCGGCGCTCCACTCGCCACTGCCTGCAATTGAGAAAATGACCCGTTTACTCCTACTCTTTGTTTCATGTCTGCCAACCGTCCGGAGTTGTTTCTATGGGCTGGAGTCCTCATCTCATAGCTAAGAGCCATTCTCTCGACTTCAATATCCCCCCTCCTCTTAGACCGCCCCGCTGCCTTCAACCCTCTCTGCTCATTTTTATTGCTAACTATCGGCGTGGCATGAACCGCCGTCTCTTCCCTCACCAGTAGCAATCTCACCGTATCTGAAGGCATACCCCCACGCTCGCAGCAACACTTCCAAACTTTTTTTGAGAAAACTGGCGCCAATGATGGTGCCCCTGAAGTCTTCCGGGCTGACGCATGGTTAGGCCAGGTACCAGCTCCCGAACACATCCTCATACCTACCACTTGGTTATTAGAACACCAGGCCATCCTTTTGAACTGATCGCGGCTCGCCATTTTCCATTCACAGCCTCCAAAGTCGTTCCACATTCCTGCACTTCCGGTTCTATCTCCATACCAAACTCCACAAACAGAGCGACCCAGTTATACCGAAGGTCCGACCCTGCCCCTTTCCTACTGAACGCATCTCCACAAGCCTTGATTCCATTCCAACTACCCTTGTGCAGTCCTTTCCCACCTACATCCGATATATCACACGTCCTTCAACAAGTTTAAATTTCTAGGCCTAAATGGCCTCATCTTCCACACGGAAGGTCACGGGGCGCTCTGGTTCATCCTCGAAACGAGAGCTGATCAGTTTCTGTTTACGAAAACAATGTTCGGCCTGGCTGATCCGGACTTCACCCTAAACAACTTATATTTTCAATTCCTTCTGTTCCCTCCGGAACTCCCTGGTCCATTACTCCCTTCCCACCCAAATCATCCCCTCCTCAAGTGCTTTCCCCAGCAATCGCAGGAGATGCAACACCTGCCCCTTTACCTCCCCCCGTCGACTCCATCCATGGACAAAAACAGTGTTTCCAGTAAGGCAGAGGTTCGCCTGCACCTCCTCGAACCTCATCTATTGTATCCGCTGTTCTAGATGTCAACTTCTTTACATCATCCAGACCAAGCGCAAGCTCGGCGATCGTTTCGCTGAACTGCTCTGCTCAGTCCAACTCAACTAACCAGATCTCCCGGGGGGTCACTTCAACTCCCCCTCCCATTACCAACCTGACCTTTCTGTCCTGGACTACCTCCATTGTCAGAGTGAGGCCCAGCGCACATTGGAGGAAAAGCATCTCACATTTCGCTTGGGTAGTTTATGAACATTGATTTCTCTAACTTTAGGTAGCCCCTGCTTCCACTTTATATCCCCTCCGCCTTGTAAGTTCCCCACTGGTCTTCCTGTTCCGGACTACATCCTACCTTTGTCCCGCCCCCTCCCCTGACATTAGGCTGACGCATGGTCTCGACCCAGGAGATGTAGAATCAGTATGGGTGGAAATGTGGAATTGTAAGGGTAAAAAGACCCTAATGGGAGTTATGTACAGGCCGTAAAACAGCAGCCTCGACATACTGTGCAAGTTGAATCAAGAGCTAAAATTGCCATGTCGCAAATTTAATACAACGATGGTTATGGGAGATTTCAACATGCAGGTAGACTGGGAAAATCAGTTTGGTACTGGACCGCAGGAAAGGGAGTTTGTGGAGTGCCTCCGAGATAGATTCTTAGAACAGCTTGTACTGGAACCGACCAGGGAGAAGGCAATTCTGGATTTAGTATTGTGTAATGAACCTGATCTGATAAGGGAACTCAAGGTAAAAGAGCCATTAGGAGGCAATAATCATAATATGATAAGTTTTACTATACAATTTGAGAGGGAGAAGGGAAAATCGGAAGTGTCAGTAATACAGTATAGCAAAGGGGATTACAGAGGCATGAGGCAGGAGCTGGCCAGATTTGACTGAAAGGAGGCCCTAGCAGGGAATGCGATGTAACAGCAATGCAGGTATTCCTGGGAATAATGTAGAAGTTGCAGGATCAATTTATCTCAAAGAGGAGGAAGGATTCTAAGGGAGTAAGAGGCAACCGTGACTGACAAGGGAAGTCAAGGACAGCATAAAAATAAAAAATAAGTATAACATAGCAAAGAAGAGTGGGAGGCCAGAGGATTGGGACTCTTTTAAAGAGCAACAGAAGATAACTAAAAAGGCAATACGGGGAGCAAAGATGAGGTACGAGGGTAAGCTACCAATAATATAAAGGAAGATAAAGGGAGAGGGGGAGGGAGGGGGAGGGAGGGGGGAGGGAAGGGGGATGGGGGGGGAGTGGGGAGGGATGGGGACCTCCCCTTTTCCCAGTACCCCTCTTTCCCCGTTGGGCCCGTCCTCGTAGGGTTTCCATTGAAACCGGGATGCGGGGAGGGAGGGGGGAGGGAGGGAGGAGGGGAGGGGGATGGAGGGGGGAGGGGAGGGGGGAGGGGAGGGGGGAAGGGGGGAGGGGAGGGGGAAGGGGTGGGAGGGGAGGGGGAAGGGGGGGAGGGGTGAAGGAGGAGGGGAGTGATGGGGAGGGAGTTGGGAGGAGGGGGGGAGGGAGTGGGGATGGAGGTGGGAAGGAGTGGGGAGGAAGGGGTTGAGGGGGAAGGGGAACTCCCCTTTTCCCAGTACCCCTCTTTCCCCCACCACCAAGCCCCCTCCGCAACGACCCCTGTTGTCCCCCTCCCCAGTCCCCATTCTCAGACCCCCCCATTCTCTCTCTCCCCCATACACACTCTAAGTGCTTTTTTCGAAACACTTGCCTCTGTGGCCCACGAGCATAGGGGCCCCATGCTGATCTGTGTATGTTAAGTGACTTGCAATAAAAAACACAACTTTAAAAAACAATAAGTTGCTTTTCCCAACAATGTAGTACCCATCTTACACAAGCATTGTGACGTCACAAGCTGAAGACCTTGAAAAAAAAGGTTAGAAATAAAAATATTTAAATTTAAATCCTCTGTAAAGAGTGGACACCCAATAGCAGCTGCTTGTCCATTGTGACGTCACACGCTGAATACTGCGGGGGTGGGGGGGAAGGGGGGTCAGCTCGAGTTCATCTCACAGGGGCATTGTGACATCACACGCTGAAGACTAAATCCGCACCACAGCGCCCCCCTTCAATAAATCCGCTTTAAACCTCTGTAATTTAAAAAAATATGCTACCAAATTAAATGAAAATATCACGGCCGACCGAGCGCGAGATTGGAGATTAAGGCGGTGCAAAAATTGTGGCGCGACGGTTCACCGTTTTGCCGTAATCACTGTTACGTATATAGAAACAGATTTACTCACAAGATCTGAGTTTTAGTAATATACTAGCACAAGTGTGCCCGTTGGGCCCGTCCACGTAGGGTTTCCATTGTAACCGGGAGGGGAGTGGGCGGTAGGGAAGGGGGAGGGAGGAGGGGAGGGGGAGGGAGGGGGAGGGGAGGGGGGAAGGGGGGAGGGTGAGGGGAGGGAGGGGGTAGGGGGGAGGGGGAGGGAGGGGGAGGGAGGGGAGGGGGAGGGAGAGGGTAGGGAGGGGGAAGGAGGGGGATGGGGGAGGGAGGGGGAAAGAGGGGGGAAGGGGGGAGGGAGGGGACCTCCCCTTTTCCCAGTACCCCTCTTTCCCCGTTGGGCCCGTCCTCGTAGGGTTTCAATTGTAACCGGGAGGCGGGGAGGGAGGGGGAGGGAGGGAGGAGGGAGGTGTGGATGGAGGAGGGGAGGGGGAGGGACGGGGGAGGGGAGGGGGAAGGGGGAGGGGAGGGAGGAAAGGGGGAGGGGGAAGTGGGTGGAGGTGGAGGGAGGTGGAGGGAGGGGGGAGGGGAGGGGGAAGGGGGGAGGGAGGGGGACCTCCCCTTTTCCCAGTACCCCTCTTTCCCCGTTGGGCCCGTCCCCGTAGGGTTTCCATTGTAACCGGAAGGGGAGGAGGGAGGTTGGAAGGAGGGGGGAGGGGGAGAGGGATGGAAGGGTGGAGGGAGGGGGCTAGGAATGGAGGGAAGGAGGGAGGGTGGGGAGTTAGGGGGGAGGGACGTTAGGGAGGGAGGGGTGAGGGAGGTGAGGACGGAGGGGGCAGGGAGTTGGGGAGGAGGGGGGGAGGGAGTGGGGATGGAGGGGGGAAGGAGGGGGAGGAAGGGGTTGAGGGGGGAAGGGGGACCTCTCCTTTTCCCAGTACCCCTCTTTCCCCCACCACCAAGCCCCCTCCGCAACGACCCCTGTTGTCCCCCTCCCCAGTCCCCATTCTCAGACCCCCCCATTCTCTCTCTCCCCCAGACACACTCTGTGCCTTTTTCGAAACACTTGCCCCGGGGGCCCACGAGCATAGGGGCCCCATGCTGATCTGTGTATGTTAAGTGACTTGCAATAACAAAAAACACTACTTTAAAACAATTAGTGCTTTTTTGGCAACATTCCCGGTGACTAAGTGCTTTTTTTATTGCTTTTCGAAACAATGTAGCACCCATCTCACACAAGCATTGTGACATCACAACCTGAAGACTTTTTTAAAAAAGGTCAGAAATAAAACGGGACCACCCATTTTCCCAGTACCCCTCTTTCCCCGTTGGGCCCGTCCTCGTAGGGTTTCCATTGTAACTGGGAGGCGGGGAGGGAGGGAGGAGGGAGGTGTGGAGGGAGGAGGGGAGGGAAGGGGGAGGGGAGGGCGGAAGGGGGGAGGGGGAAGGGGGAGGGGGGAGGGAGGGGGGAGGGAGGGGGACCTCCCCTTTTCCCGGTACCACTCTTTCCCCGTTGGGCCCGTCCTCGTAGGGTTTCCATTGTAACCGGGAGGCGGGGAGGGAGGGGGGAGGGAGGGAGGAGGGGAGGGGGGTGGAGTGTGGAGGGGAGGGGAAGGGGTGGGAGGGGAGGGGGGAAGGGGGGAGGTGGAGGGAGGGAGGGGGGAAGGGGGGAGGGAGGGGGACCTCCCCTTTTCCCAGTACCCCTCTTTCCCCGTTGGGCCCGTCCCCGAGGGGTGAGGGAGGTGGGGAGGGATGGGGAGGGAGTTGGGGAGGAGGGGGGAGGGAGTGGGGATGGAGGTGGGAAGAAGTGGGGAGGACGGGGTTGAGGGGGGAAGGGGGACCTCCCCTTTCTTTTTTCGAAACACTTGCCCCTGTGGCCCACGAGCATAGGGGTCCCATGCTGATCTGTGTATGTTAAGTGACTTGCAATAAAAAACACAACTTTAAAAAACAATCAGTTGCTTTTCGCAACAATGTAGCCCATCTCACCCAAGCATTGTGACGTCACAAGCCGAAGACCTGGAAAAAAAAGGTTAAAAATAAAAAAATGTAAATTTGTAAAGAGCAGACACCCAATAGCAGCTGCTTGTCTATTGTGACATCACACGCTGAATACCGCGGGGGGGGGGGGGGGGGGGGAAGGGGGGTCAGCTCGAGCTCATCTCACAGGGGCATTGTGACATCACAATGAAGATTAATCCGCACCGCAGCGCCCCCCTTCTGTCAAAACTTCGATAAATCAGGGGAGGCAGCGCTTTAAAACCTCTGTAACTTAAAAAATGTATGACCAAATTAAATGAAAATATTGCGGCCGGTCAGACGGGAGGTTGGTGATCAATGCGCTGCAAAAACCGTGGCGCGACGGTTTACAGTTTTGCCGAAATCACTGATATATACACAAACCCAGGATACGAAACTATTTATAAACAAGATCTGAGTTTTAATAGTATATAGATAGATAAGATAAGATAAGATAAGATAAGATAAGATAAGATAGATAGATAGATAGATAGATAGATAGATAGATAGATAGATAGATAGATAGATAGATAGATAGATAGATAGATAGATAGATAGATAGATAGATAGATAGATAGATAGATAGATAGATAGATAGATAGATAGATAGATAGATAGATAGATAGATAGATAGATAGATAGATAGATAGATAGATAGATAGATAGATAGATAGATAGATAGATAGATAGATAGATAGATAGATAGATAGATAGATAGATAGATAGATAGATAGATAGATAGATAGATAGATAGATAGATAGATAGATAGATAGATAGATAGATAGATAGATAGATAGATAGATAGATAGATAGATAGATAGATAGATAGATAGATAGATAGATAGATAGATAGATAGATAGATAGATAGATAGATAGATAGATAGATAGATAGATAGATAGATAGATAGATAGATAGATAGATAGATAGATAGATAGATAGATAGATAGATAGATAGATAGATAGATAGATAGATAGATAGATAGATAGATAGATAGATAGATAGATAGATAGATAGATAGATAGATAGATAGATAGATAGATAGATAGATAGATAGATAGATAGATAGATAGATAGATAGATAGATAGATAGATAGATAGATAGATAGATAGATAGATAGATAGATAGATAGATAGATAGATAGATAGATAGATAGATAGATAGATAGATAGATAGATAGATAGATAGATAGATAGATAGATAGATAGATAGATAGATAGATAGATAGATAGATAGATAGATAGATAGATAGATAGATAGATAGATAGATAGATAGATAGATAGATAGATAGATAGATAGATAGATAGATAGATAGATAGATAGATAGATAGATAGAAATATAGATATATATAGATATATATATAAACATGCACTGTAGCAGAAACGAGCCTTATTTCCTTTATATTTAAAGTGCCTTTAGGTGCCTAAAAGTAACCTTGCTATTGATGTGCCTTGTTATGTTATATTATTTTATGTTATGTTAAATGTTTTTGTACGTTATTTAAAAATGCAATAAAAAAATATTTTTTTTTAAAAAGAAAGCCTACACACAAAACCATGCTCAGGCTCTACAGGGCCCTGGTATTCCGCATTTGGGATACTGTGAGCAATTTTGGGCAGCATATCTAATGAAGGATATGTTGGTTCTGGAGAGGGTCCAGATGAGGTTAACAAGAATGATCCAAGGGATGAGTAGGTTAATCTATGATGTTCGTTTGTCGGAAATGGGGCTGGAGTTTTAGAAGGATGAGGGAAGACCTCATTCAAACATACAAAATAGTGAAAGGCTTTGATAGAGTGTATGTTGGGAGGATGTTTCCACTCATGGGAGAGTCTCGAACTTGAGGTCATAGCCACAGAATTAAAGGACGTTCTTTTAGGAAGGGGAAGAGGAGCCATTTCGTTCGTCAGATGATGGCGAATCTGTAGAATTATTTGCCACAGAAGGCTGAGAAAGGCTGTCAGTGGATATTTTCAAGGCGGTGATATATAGCTTAATGATGAGTAAAGAAGTCAGAGTTATGAAGAAAAGGCAGGAGAATGATGATAGGAGGGAGAGATATATCAGCCATGATTGAATGGCGAGTAGACTCGATGGACCGAATGTGCAAATTCTTCCCCTAACCCTTATGACCTTAAGCAATTTTTAATGAGGAATGTGTAATTGTAGTTAGAACATACAGCGGAGTGAATGTTAATTTTCCACAATATCGCACCCTTCGAAGGGAAGACACATCTCTCAGCAGCTCGAAGTCAAATAATTCCCCACTAGCCTGATAAGATGTTGTCCATACGGCTGTGGTACCGATGAGAACGCACTGTATAGGCGATGAGGTATCCCTGAATCTTTGCTGATCAGCTGCAACAAGCACATGTTTTCTTCACGAACGGCATCAGGGACAGACCACTGCGTCAGTAATAACCGGAGAAGAAATATCTGCGTGACAGAAACAACCACAGACTAATTAGATAGTTTGATTCAGCGCTGCTCGGACTAGCTGCACTTTTGGACAGGATTTACTGAATATTGGAAGAGATTGCGCAGCGCATAGATACGGGAAGGTGGTTCATGCAGTCGAATCGTACTTCAATTGGACTTCTGTCAATGCATCGCAATAAAGATCTTCAAAATGGGTTGAAACCTAGGGTTCGAGGTATCACTACAATTTGATAATTGGAGACAAAGTGTGTTGTCTTCTGGAGGGTAGTTCTATGATTAGAAGACTGTGGCTCATGACGTATCACCAAGAGGATGCTGAAAACGATAAGCTATGTTCTGAAACCGATGGACTTTGATGTGGAGACAGGTGGTATAAATTGTAAATTCGTACGTGGCCGAAAAGTTAGTTCGATTCTTGATCAACGAGAATATAGTCTTTGGACAATGTTCCCTGCTGCTTCAGAGTTAGATGGGAGGATCAATGAAGATATTGCTCTCAATCCGGATAATTGCGGACTGATGGGCGTTTGGGTACAAAGGTATTTGAAATCACATGTACCGAGGTGGAATACCTTTTTACATGTAGTTCAGTTAAATCATTACTATACATAAGCATCATCATAGCTAAGTACAAGTGTGTAGCAATAGTACACAGAGGTATTGTACAAGCACAAGTAAAGCGGTACACATATCCCGATTTGTATTAATGGCGCCGAAGTAGAGAAGGTTGAAAGCCTCAAATTCCCAGGTGTAAATGTCACGAACAAATTCACGCCAACCCATATTGAAGAACAGGACAAGAAATCACACCAACGTTCTGCCGTGGCTCAACGGAGACGTGACTCAACGTGATGGTTCCCGACGGGGCTGTGGAGCTCACGAACCGGTCACTGCAGCGGGCCAATAGAACAAAGGACTCCGGTAAGAGCAAGGGCGGTGGGCTCTGTATCTACATTAACAATGACTGGTGCACCAACCACTCCGCAATAGAGAGCTATTGTTCCCCAGACCTGGAGTACCTACTGCTTAAATGTAGGCCGTTCTATCTGCCGCGGGAGTTTACTGTGGTCATCATCATGGCCGCATACATTCTCCACAGGCTAATGCTAACCTAGCGCTAGCACAGCTGCCCTCGGCCATCAGCAAGCAGCAGGATGCCCACCCTAACGGCGCCTTTATTGTTGCCGGGAACTTTAATCAGGTCGACCTACGAGCCGCGCTCCGCAAATTCCACCAGCATGTGCAGTGCCCTACCAGGGGCTCAAACACGCTGGATAAGGTGAGTACCAACACAAAGGACGCCTACAGAGCTCACCCCTGCCCTCCCCTTTGGACCATCCGATCACCTCTCACTGCTTCTACTGCCCGCATACAAACCCCTCATCCGCAAGACCAAACCTGCAATAAAGACGGTCAAAATATGGCCCGAGGATGCCACCCTCCAACTCCAGGACTGCTTTGATCGCACCGACAGGGACCTGTTTGCACAGCAGGCGACCTGCGGTTCAGAGGTAGACTTGGAGGAATACACATCCACTGTGCTCTCCTACATCAACTGTCGTGTGGAGAATGTCACGGAGTACAAGGAAATAAAGATGTTCCCAAAACGGAAACCCTGGATGAATAAGGAGGTACAGAACCTGCTGAGTGCACGCAATAATGCCTTTAAATCTAGTGACCCTTCAGCCTACAGTGTTGCCAGATCAAACCTGAACAGAGGTATTAAAAGGGCCAAAGACACCCACAGGCAACGGGTGGAAGACCCCTTCAACCCCACGGACACCAGAAGCATGTGGTAGGGTGTCAGGGACATCACTGGCTACAAGAGCAGCCCTGCCTGTCCCCACAGCGATATGACACTAACCAACGAGCTAAACACCTTTTTTTGCCCGCTTCGAAACTGGCAACACCACATTGAGTGGAAGAACCCCAGCCGTGGCGGAGGGACTGGTCTTGCAACTAAGCACACAGGAAGTACAACGCGCTCTGCAAAGGGTTAACCCACGCAAGGTTGCAGGCCCGGAAGGAGTTCAAGGAAGGGTACATAAGGACTGTGCTGAACAGTTGGCTGAGGTATTCACCAGGATGTTTAACCTGTCACTATCTCTGGCTAAGATCCCCAAGTGCCTGCAGTCGGCTACCATAGTGCCGGTGCCGAAAAAAGCAAAGATCACCAACCTGAACGACTACCGTCCGGTTGCCCTAACTCCAATAGTCATGAAGTGCTTTGAAAGGCTGGTGCTCTCACACATCACATCCAGCATCCCTGACTCACTGGACTCACATCAATTTGCATACAGGGCAAATAGATCCACAGAGAACGCCATCTCTCTGGCACTTCACACTGTCCTGGCTCACCAGGACAGAAAGGGCACGTACGTGAGGATGCTATTAATTGACTATAGCTCTGTCTTCAACACGGTCATCCCCACCAAGCTCATCACCAAACTCCACCTGCTAGACCTCAGCTCGTCGTTACGCGACTGGATCCTGGACTTCCTGCTGGAGCGACCGCAGGCAGTGAGAATGGGCCCGCATCTGTCCTCCACTATCATCCTGAGTACCGGCACATCACAGGGCTGTGTTCTGAGCCCCAAGCTCTACTCCCTCTTCACACACGCCTGTGTTCCTGCATTCGACACCAACACCATTGTCAAGTTTGCAGAAGAGACAACGGTGATCGGGTTGATCACCAACGGTGATGAAACAAAATACAGAGCGGAGGTGCAGAACCTGGCGGACTGGTGCTCGGATAACAACCTGTCCCTAACTACCATCAAGACCAAGGAGCTGATTATCAACTTCCGTAGGTCACACAACGGGGAATACGCCCCTATCTTTATCAACGGGGACAGTGTGGAGAGAGTGTCCAGCTTCAAGGTTCTGGGCACTCACATTTCGGAGGACCTAACATGGTCCAATAACACTGTTGCGCTGGTCAAGAAGGTACAGCAACGACTGTTCTACCGAAGTACACTGAATAAGTCTGGTCTACCCCAACAGCTGCTGACGACATTCTACCGCTGCACCATAGAGAGCATCCTAACACATGGCATACATGTGTGGTACCTCAGCTGCACGGAGGCAGAGAGGAATGCTCATCAACGGGTAGTCCATAGAGCTCAGAGGACCATCGGAACTCAGCTACCAGCCTTGGAGAGTGTTGGCGTTTGCATCTCAAGTGCAGGATAGTCGGTATTATGCTTTTATTCTTTGGAGGAATAAACACACATGCTCTCATACGTCGGTGTTGCTTTAACCGGAAGAGAAGACTTTTATTTTGTTTTCATATGCATTTTATATCTGGTACACCGGTAGTGACGTCAGTATAAGAGCACATCTGAACAGTTTCGGTTTAACATCCAACACCCCCACTTGCTCTTATGCTGTGCATTACATTTAGCAACAAATACAACATACCTTAATCTGATTACATTCTCTGTATCGCCACATTTTACACATTTACAGTGTTCAACCTTTCAAAAAAATATATAATTTTGTTGTTATGATTTTACACTCCAAACATATAATCCCTGAATTTCTCAGTTTTAAACTTTGTTGCAGGCTTAGTTAAGATATCTGCAACCATGTCTGCTGTTGGACAATACTCAATGATTACTTTCTTATCACTGAGTGCAGACCGAATGAAATGACAAGTAATGTCGATATGTTTGCATTTTGTCGGTTCACTGGGTTCTTTCATAATGCAATCGCACCTTGATTGTCCTCAAAGATTTTCACTGGCTCGTACTGGCAATCTTTGTCCATTCCTTTCAATAGCTGCACAAGATACAAGCTCTCTTGTGTAGTAGGCGCCATTGCCATATATTCGGCTTCACATGTGGATAAGGCTACTGTCTGCTGTTTCTTGGATTCCATGAAATAACAGGCCCATTTTCAGACAAACTAAAACAATATCCTGTTGTGCTTCGCCTGTCATTTTGATCTGCCGCCCATTCAGCGTCACTGTATGCAACAAGTTTGAGTTTTTCCTCTCGTTGCTTGTAACACAGCTCCTGGTTTATAGTACCCTTTAAGTACATCAACACATGTTTGGTAGTTATCCTATGTTGTTCTTTAGGCTCTGCTAGATATTGTGACAGTTTACTGACAATCCAGCTTAAATCAGGCCTTGTACATGTCATCACATATATCAAGCTGCCTACCACTTCCCTGTATTGTGTTGGATTAACAGGCTCATCATCATCATAAAAGTTTTGTTTCTGTTCACATGGAGTTGACCTTGCTTTACAGTCAGACATTCCAAATTTCTCCAGTATTTTTTCTATGTATCTCTTTTGGTTCATTTTTATTTCTCCCTCTGTCTGTGAAAAATCAATGCCTAGAAAATGTCTAAGTTTCCCAAGATCTTTCCTCTTAAACTTTGCACTTAGCATTTCTTTCACACCATTGAGAGATTCTTTATCACTGGCAGCAATAATTAGGTCGTCAACCCACATGATCAGAATTATTCTCTCATTTTCAGTCTCTTTCCTGTGCACGCAGTGATCTGCTGGATTTTGTGCGAAACCATTTTTACTGAGATGATCATGCAGCATCTTGTTCCAGTTCCGTCCTGACTGTTTCAGTCCATACAGTGATTTGTTAAGTTTGCAGACCAGCTTTTTACCTGTGTCTGTTTTCACTTCAAATCCTTCAGGTTGTTCAATATAGAGCTCACAATCAATTGGAGCATGTAGATAAGCTGTTTTCACATCCATCTGGTATAATTCCAAATCGTACTGAGCTGTTAGCTGCATCAGACTGCGCACTGATGTCATGTTAGCTGTTGGGGAAAACGTCTCCTTGTAATCTATTCCTACTACTTGACTATACCCATTTGCAACATACCTGGCTTTGTATGTCTCAGTCTTATCTGAAGATTCTTTTACTGCAAACACCCACTCCCCCCCCCCACTGCATTTTTGCCCTGTGGTATTGTGGTTAGAGTGTATGTGTCATTTTCTTTGAGAGATTTGATATCCTCCTTCATAGCTTTAGCCCAAATGTCAGATTTTGATGAGCTCATAGCTTCTTTGAAGGTTTGTGGAACATTATACATCACTCTGTAGCAGTAGTCTACATTTACATTTATCTGGTCATCCTCTTTTACTTTACACTCATAGTCTTGTAAGTACAGTGGGCTTTTCCTTTCTCTCTTAGGATAGCGTGTGCTCTGACTATTTTCACCCTGTCCAGTTTGAGTGTTGCTATCACTCTCAGTAGTATCCGTGTGTGACTTCAGTGTCACTTCTGAACTCTGATCAGTCACCTCTGCGTTTGGTCTGGGGTATGTTAATCTCTTCCCAGGATGGTCATCATCACTCATCTCCATATCTGTCTGAGTTTGGCATTCAGTTACACTTTTTGTTATGAACTTCACTAGTCTGTTTTTGAGAACTCGCCCTGTCTCTGGGTAGTAGACTAAGTATGCAGGGCTGTTTTTGTCATAACCTACAAAAATCCCTTTTCACACTTTGAGTCTAACTTCTTTTTGACTTGTTTGTATGAGAAACAGACTGATCCAAACTTCTTGATTTTTGAAAGATTAGGCTTTCTGCCTGTCACCATGTAGTGTGGAGTCTGACCAACACGTTTGTTGTAGCATCTGTTGCGGATTACTGCAGCAGCCATTACAGCATATGTCCACAATTCTTTCGGTAGGTTACCCTCGAGTAGCATGCACCTTGCCATTTCAAATAGCGTTCTCCAGTTTCTCTCAGCTGTCCCATTTTGATGGGGGGAGTAAGGTGCGGAGGTTTCATGCCTTATGGCATTTCCACTGAGCAAAGATTGGAAATCTGCTGCTGTGAACTCTGTGCCATTATCAGATCTTATGCACATAATTTTTCCATAGGGGGCCGTGTCCGCTATGAACTTTTCTGTAGCTTTTATAGTGTCACGTTTTGTTTTCAAGAAGTAGTCCTGAGTAGTCATCTGTGAAAGTTTGTATGTATTTGTATCCATCTTTTGCTTCTGGCTCTATAGGGCCAGCCAAATCAGTATGCACTTACTCAAGTGCTTCTTTAGCCCTTACATCTGGCTCTCTGTTCCTGCTCTGTGCAAATTTGCCTTTTATACAGACCTCACAGTTGAGTTTGGACTTATCAACTTTACCTTTGGTTTTCATGCCCTCTGTTACCCTCTCTAACTGTGATACATCATCATAGTTACAGTGACCAA
The DNA here is from genome assembly GCF_053455715.1 of Rhinoraja longicauda. NCBI lineage: Eukaryota > Metazoa > Chordata > Chondrichthyes > Rajiformes > Arhynchobatidae > Rhinoraja > Rhinoraja longicauda. Next base: position 292,856 of record NW_027601328.1, on the reverse strand, counting down.
ATATCTCGTGCCATGTTTGAATATCATAACACCCGTGACATCCGTCATTAGTTTTATGACTTACAGTGTTTAGATAGTATAGTCTGTCGTACTCCTTAATGTCGAACTTGGTACCGTTCTTGTGGATGAGCTCGTTGCTGCCTTGGCGAAAGATCACTGAAGCTCCGGTGTTCGTTGCTGCCTTGACAGAGAAGATGTCCTGTGGGAATGATGGGATGTACAACGCTTTTCTCAGCGTCGTCCTCACACGCCTCTCAGGTGTCTCTCAGGTACACCTCTGCTTCACCTTTCCTCTGTGCGACACCGCTCGTCCTTGTCCCGTCAGCCAACTCGATGAAGTGTTTGGCGGGCTGGAAAGTCTCATCAAAGTTGTTAAACTTTTCAATGTCTGTGATTATGTGTGACGTTGCGCCCGTGTCGACCATAAGCCCTTTACGAGTCTCTTCACTTGCCTGGCAGTCATTTATTTTGAATGCAAATGTGTGGTCGTTGGAATCGGATGCTTGTTTCACGTTGTCTCGCTTTTTCTTTCTGCAGTGTGCCTCCTTATGAGTGGGGATCTTGCAAAAACTGCACCACTGTCTCTATTCTTTACCGCTGCGCTCTCCGCTGCATTCCCACGCTTTGTGTCCCGTCTGACCGCAGTTGTAGCAGGTGAATGACTTCTCTGAGCCTTTAATCCTTTCTTTCACCCAGCCTCTTGCTTTCATTACGTTGTCGTCACTCATATGGCCGCTAAATCTTTCAGTGCTCTCGTAGCTTCTCAACTTGGTCTTAAACACACCAAAAGTTGTCTTCTCATCACCCTGTGTTATGTGGATGGCAAATGGCTTAAATGTCTCTGGCAAGCCTTTCAGAATCATGGCAATCAGCAGCCCGTCACTAAGAGTCTCTCCGGCTTTTCTTAGTGCTTTAATCGCCGTTTCTGCACGAATAATGTATTCTGTTACACTTTCGTTTATGGCCTTTGTCAGCGACGTCAGCTCGGTGTAGAGGCCGATCACTCGCGGCTTCCCTGTGTCCGCGTAATGGCTCCTCAGTAGCTGCAACGCTTTTCTCCCGTCGTCCGCCGCTTTTCTCATAATGAGCGACAAACTTTTGTCGTCCAGCACTTGTATCAGATCGGCGTAGGCTTTTTCGTTTTTCTCGGCTTCCCCGTCGTCTTCTTCGTCGGTAGCCGGCTCATTCAGAATTGTTGACTTTAAGCCTTGTAGCCGCAGGTGGCCTAAAAACATTGTTTCCCATAATTCGTAGTTCTTTTCATCTCCGTCGAAGCATAATCTGTTCCATCGGCTTCCACCATCCCTCCTGGGCCCATAACCTGTTGGCGTTTGCATCTCAAGGGCAGGATAGTCGGTATTATGCTTTTATTCTTCGGAGGAATAAACACACATACTCTCATACGTCGGTGTTGCTTTAACCGGAAGAGAAGACTTTTATTTTGTTTTCATATGCATTTTATATCTGGTACACCGGTAGTGACGTCAGTATAAGAGCATATCTGAACAGTTTCGGTTTAACATCCAACAGAGAGCATCTACAACACACGATGCCTCAGAAAATCCACCGGCATCCACAAAGACTCTTCACACCCCTAAAACAGTCTGTTAGAACTCCTTCCATCGGGCAGAAGATACAAGGCCTTCCACGACCGCACCTCCAGACTCGGGAACAGCTTCATCGCCAGGGTAATAGCTGCTATGAACCGGTCCTGCTGAATCGCATGGTCACATCGCACAGTGATCCGGCACAGATCTACTTGCACTTCATTCTGTTTTAAAACTGTTGCAATTTGTTTCATTGGGTTGTTTAAGTTAATACTGACTAGCTAATTAAATTATTGCATCGTATTGGAGGCGCATTCCCAATCTCGTTGTACCACTGTACAATGACAATAAAGATATATTGTATTGTATTGTATTGTATTAAAAGGCTTACGAAGTTCGGCATGTCCATAATAAACCTTACCAACTTCAACAGATGCGCTGTAGAGCGCATTTAATCAGAATGCATCACACATGGTTTGGGAACATATCCATCCAGGACCGCAAGTATTTCTGCTGGTGATCTTGCCGAAGCAGCGTGAGGTATAAATGGAATCAATGGAAGGGTGTTTGGATTGTGTGAGGCTCTGGGCTGCGTCCATTTATACCACACGCAGCTTCGACAAGGTCACCAGCAGAATCAAGGACGAATCGCATCCTACCCGTTCCGTCCTGTACACTCTCCCATCGGGCAATATTAATAGGGTAGAACTGCAGATTCTGGTGTAAATCAAAGATAGACACAAAATGCTGGAGTAACTCAGCGGAACAGGCAGCATCTCTGCAGACAAGGAATGGGTGACGTTTCAGGTCGTGTCTGAAGAAGGGTCTGGACCCGAAACGTCACCCATTCCTCTCCGGAGATAATGCCTGCCCCGCGGAGTTACTCCAGCATTTTGTGCCTATGTTCGGACAAAATGAATAGATGTGTGAAGACGCACACTTCCAGATTCAGGGATAGTTTCTGACCAGTTGTTAGCAGAACAACCAATCAGACAGCAGTCCTGCGCTGCTATCCACCTATTTGGATACCCTCGGATTATATTTCATCGGTCTTTACTGGCTTTATCTTGCACTAAACATTATTCAATTTATTCATTTTATCAAGTATCTTTACACGGTGGATGGTTCGATTGTAATCACGTATTGTCTTTCCGGAAACTGGTTAGCACACGACAAATGCTTTTCATTGTACCTCGGTACATACGGTAATAATCAAAATGCAAAGACAGAATCGTCATATTTTGGCACCCTTTATCAATACTCAAGTTTGCAAGATGATATAAATGTAGAGTTCTTGACTTTGCCATAACGACCCATATCCTGACAGCGTTGTAGGCCTGACCAAGCAAATTATTGTTGTTTTCCCCCATTGGTCCACCGCTCTTTGTTGCTGCAGGCCGCGTTGGATCCCAATGCTCGGCTCCCTGGAGCGTCGCACGATCAAATGGACCATAGGCTGCTGCAGGGCTTCCAGCGGCGCAATCCTCCCAATCCTCGATGCAGGCACAATGGCTCGCCATCCGATGTCCCTTGCCTCACAAACCCACCGTTCAATCTAGTAGACGTGGGGGTGACTCCCGCAGCCGAAAATATTGGTGGGACCCGTGTTCGTTGATTGGCACCTTTGTTGCCCTGCGTCCGCTGCAGACGTCAGTTGAAATCTTAACATTTGCGGTTGACCAGTTCCAGACGTCCAGTGCAGGCCGCCGCTTTCTATTCACCCGCCTTGCCGGCTCTCGACTGTAAGCAGGGCTCGGCCGTTTGACGGTTGGGGATTGGTTTGCAGGCTCCGTAGCAGCGTTTCATGGTGGGTCCGGGAGAAGGCCCGGCACCGCGGTCTGCTGTGGATAATAAGGACGTTACCTGAACAAGAATGCCAGCCTCTTGTGATACATAAAGGAGCAGTGGAGTATTCTATAAACGACAAAAAAAAAGTACGGTTAAGAAGCCATAATGTATCCACAACGACCTTAGATGTAATACAGAATAAAAGATCAGGTAGTATATACAGCAAACAATTTTTTTTTTAAACTGATGAAGCGCCATCTGAGTTCATCTGCTTTGTCCCGATCGTCACAACAAAGGAAGGGCATGACTGCACCCTGCAAGGTACATACAGGTTACGAGAGGGACTTACACATAATAAAGGGACAGTGTGGACCGTGATCATTTACGTTACAGTTTAGAAACTACGAAATGTTCGACTGGGTTAAGTAAATTGTTGAGGGCCAGAGAGATGTTCAATAGTGATAAACATTTATGCTCTCCAGAGATGTCTGAAACAATTTAGCACAGTTTTACGGTTAAAACTGGGGTGCGAATTGTGATGAATACATGCAACAATATGGTAAAGCTGCTATGTGATGTATACATGCAACAATATGGTAAAGCTGTGCCTGCGCAGCTGCTAAAATACACAGAGAGTTAAAATGGCGATCTTGTGTCCAGATCTGTGTTGTTTTGGTCTCCCACTCAATGCGTGCTTTTGAGAATGATACTGAGTAAAACGGATCATTAATTGGCGACGAGGATATACTTGTTTTGAAGTTTCGCCTGGTGACTTGCTGTTGTGGCTACAATGGCTATTTTTGGCTCAATGGGGGAATTTAATGTTGCACAGGGCGACTGGGTGCAGTACGCCGAGCGCATTGAACATTACTTCCCAGCCAACGACATTACAGATGCATAAAAGAAGAGGGCCATCTTGCTTTTCGTGTGTGGACGACCAACGTACAGACTCACCTCGAGTTTACTTGCTCCACAGAAACCTGGGCAAGTTGAATATTCTGAGATTGTGTCCACAGTCACGAATCACAAGGTCCCGAAACCGTCGGTCATCGTCCAGCGTTACAAATTCAACTCTTGTCATCGTCAACCGGGTGAGTCAGTCGCGGATTATGTGGCCGAGTTACGTCACCCCGCTGAACATTGTGCTTATGGTTCGAATCTCAATGAAATGTTACGTGATCGTTTGGTGTGTGGGATTGATGAGGACCGCATTTATCGTCGATTATTTTCGGAAGCCACGCTGGATTTCGACAAGGCACTCGGTATCGCCACCGCTATAGAGACGGCAGACCGCAACACGGCTGATCTCCGTGACGGGAAACAAAAGCCAAGCCAAGCGATAAACAAAATCACAAAATCAAGGGGGCCTCACAGTGGTCAGCCCAAGCGGGGAACCGGAAGAGGATCTTTGTGTTATCGCTCTGGTGGCTCTCCCCACGCTGACGCGAACGACTGTCCAGCGAAACAGGTGGAGTGTTTCAACTGCGGTCAAAAAGGGCATTTCTCACGGGTGTGCAGGTCGAGAGGGAAAAATGATCATCGTGGAAGACAAAAACAGCAGAAAAAGCAGTCAGCCGGAAAAACGGAAATAAGCCACCAACTGACAGAGGAAGGTGATGTGTATGGTCTTTATCATACTAAAAGTGAGAAGAAGAAAGTTACTCCTTTCACTGTGGACATGTGTGGGGGGGAAAGACTATCCCCATGCAAATCGACACCGGAGCTGGAGTTACGCTTATCAGTGAAGAGAAGTGGAGGACCAGTGGCGAAAAGGTGAAAGGTTACGCCTTCGTCGTAGCACCGTGGTTCTCCTTACTTACACTGGAGAGAAAGTGGAATTGTTGGGAAAATGTTCGGTGCCCGTCTCTCACAACAAGCAAACAGCGACGCTCAAGCTGCTGGTAGCGAAGGGGGCGGGACCAAGCCTACTTGGCCGTGAGTGGTTGAAAGTTCTGCGACTCAACTGGCAGGAGGTGAACCAGGTCAACGTGACCGACCGCCTGCAGAGCCTCCTCTCTAAATACGGTGACCAAAGCGGAACTTGGGACGATCAAGCGCGTCGAAGTCGATACCGACATCGACCCGGCCGTACCACCGAAATTCATCAAGGCTCGACCAGTGCCGCTGGCCCGTCGCGATCGCGTTGATCGCGAATTAGATCGCCTACAGGTGGAGAAAATCATAGAACCCGTTCAACACTCGAAATGGGCGGCACCGATTGTCTCCATTGACAAGGCAGACGGTGGCGTGAGAATCCGCGGAGACTACAGGTTAACGGTGAATACAGCAGCTCGATCTGATACGTATCCGATACCTCGGATTGATGAGTTGTTTACGAAACTGGCGAAGGGGGAAGCAATTCACCAAACTTGACCTTGACCAGCAGTTGGTTTTGTCGTCCAGATCCCGTGAACTGGTGACGATAAATATCCATCGTGGTTTATTCCAATACACCAGAGTGCCGTTTGGCATTTGAACAGCACCGGCTGTATTTCAGCGTATGATGAACAATCTTTTGGCGGGGATTTCTGGGGTTGCGGTATATCTGGAAGATCTGCCCGGCACAGGTAGTTCCGAGGAAGAACACCTCGACAACCACGAACAAGTCCTCCGCAGGCTCCAAGATGCAGGCCTACGACTGAAACGAGAAAAATGCGCCTTTCTCGTCAATGAAGTCCAATACCTGGGCCATACGATGAGCTCTGAAGTGCTGCAGCCAGTGGATGAACAAGTGAAAGCCATCGATGAGCTGGCTGAACCGAAGAACGTCAGAGAACTGAAGGCGTTCCTTGGGATGCTGAACTATTACGGCAAATTTCTGCCTCATCTCTCAACCATGCTCGAACCGGTTCATCAACTGCTGCGCAAAACGGTTCGATGGCACTGGGGACCAGTTCAGCGGAAGGCGTTCGCACAAGTTAAGCAAAGCCTGAAATCTTCCAAAGTTCTGACGCACTACGACAGCAACAAGTCGCTCTTTCTCTCCTGCGACGCCAGCCCTTATGGAGTAGGGGCAGTGCTGCCACACGTCATGGAAGATAGCATGGAAATGCCAATAGGCTACGCTTCACACAGTCTGAATAACGCCGAACGCAACTACTCGCAGCTGGATAAGGAGGGTCTAGCCATAGTCTACGGCATTAATAAGTTCCACACATGCTTGTACGGACGACGATTCGTAATCAACACCGACCACAAGCCGCATCTTGGGTTGTTCAGTAACAACAAGGCCATTCTGCTAATGGCTTCGCCGCGAGTGATTCGCTGGTCGCTAACACTGGCAGCGTACGATTACGACATAGCGTACAACCCGGGCTCAGCCAACGCCAATGCAGACGCGCTTAGCCGACTCCCACGACGAGCGACGGTATCGCAAGCGCCAATACCAGGAGAAATCGTCTTTCTGATGAGCCAGTTGGAGAAATCGCCCATCACTCTGTCACGTGTTCGTACCATGACACAGAGGGATCCGATTCTGTCTCGTGTTTGCGTGTACATCATGAGCGAGTGGCCAGAAAATAACACCAAATGAAGATTTCAAGCCCTACTTCAACCGCAAAGTGGAGCTGAGCATTCACGAGGGTTGTCTTTCCTGTGGTAGTCTTGTTGTACTACCATCCCAATGTCGCTCGCAAATGATTGAGGAAGTGCATGATGCCCATCCGGGTATTGTGAAGATGAAAGCGATTGCTCGAGGTTGTGTGTGGTGGCCTGGAATCGATAAGCACTTAGAGCACAAAGTCCGAGCGTGTTCAGAATGCCAAATGCATCAGCGGGATCAGCCCAAAGCACCATTGCATTCATGGGAGCACCCTAGTCAACCGTGGTCGCGGGTTCATGTCGATTATGCCGGCCCGGTACAGGGAAAGATGTTGCTTGTTCTCATCGACGCATATTGAAAGTGGATTGAAGTGCATATCACATGTGAATCAACCAGTGATGTCACTATGGACAAGCTTCGCTTCGTGTTCGCGACACATGGCCTTCTGCATACACTGGTTTCTGACAATGGCCCATGTTTCACTAGCGAAAAGTTCGCAAAGTTCATGAAAGCGAATGGCATTTGTCATGTCAAAAGTGCGCCATACCATCCAGCAACCAATGGTCTCGCAGAGCGCGCCGTGCAGACGGTGAAGGCAGCGCTCCGCAAGGTGTCGGGACCGCTGCGAATGTGTGTCGCTCGATTCCTCATCTCTTATCGTTCAATGCAGCAAATTTCCACAACGTAAACGCCGGCTGAAATGCTGATGAAAAGGAAAATTCGCACGCGGTTCAGCATCGCGGTGCCAGATGAAAAAGCGACCATTGGTGACAAACAATTCTCGCAAAAGTTGCACCACGATTCGCGCCCAGCTCGAGAATTTGAGGAGGGAGAGAGCGTGCTGGTGCGCAACTACGCGAGAGGTGAGAAATGGGTACCAGGACACATCGCAAAGAAGTTAGGTCCTGTCTCGTACCAGGTCGAGGTTCACGTCACGTCACGTTCACATTCTGAAACGCGAAATCGACTCTCCCACAACCAACGAAACAAGAGATTCGATAGATTTCGACAGGGATACGCCCACAGTGCGCGATGGAGATGTCAACGAAAGAAGCGTTGCACAGGAAAACTTCAACGAAAGCAAACACGAAAGGAGTGTTGCACCTGGAAACGTCAACGAAAGTAACCATGATGACACCGTCGAGGATGCGACATCAGAGCGCAACGAAGAAACCAATTCAGGGCGTAAGCAGTACCCAAAGCGAAATAGAAAGCGACCGGATTACTACGGATTTGGACAACGGACTTGATTATACGGATTTGGTTATATGGACAATGTAAACGCCATAAAAATATGGTTAGCATGAATGGAAAGGACTGTAGCGTGAATACTCTTTCGGCATTACATTGAAGATGATACTCATATTCAAAAGATGAATTGGTTATGTAAACATTGATTTGGATTGTAAATAGATACCAAAATGATGCATGTTTTTGGACTTACTTAAACGGGGGGTTGTTATAGAAAAATACTTTGGAAACATAATGTATAAAGATCATTATGATTTTAAAAAAGTATCACAATTCTAAAGGGGGAGATATGTGATGTATACATGCAACAATATGGTAAAGCTGCTATGTGTTGTATACATGCAACAATATGGTAAAGCTGTGCCTGCGCAGCTGTTAAAATACACAGCGAGTTAAAATTGGGATCTTGTGTCCAGACCTATGTTGTTTTGGTCTCCCACTCAATGCGTGCTTTAGAAAATGATACTGAGTAAAACGTATCACGAATATGCTTGAATGGGATCAGAAGATTTTATTTTGTCGGGCCTTCTGGGATCTGATCTGAATCACGTTGAATAATGGCTCGCTGGAGGCAAAGACAGGTATAACGTTAACAACTTGGATTAATGATGCTTTGAAATGCTAAATTGTGTAAGCCACAATTTGCACGTACTGGATGACGGGATTACTGGCGGTAGATACACCGTGAAATAGACGTTTGCGGACAGGAATATTTAAGTATGTATGCACTTAGATTATTGTTCTGTGGACGCTGTAAAGAACAGGATCAGATCTAAAATTTAAATAATTGAAGTAAACTGCACAGAAAGAGCAGTACAATGGAAGAGCGGACTATATTTAGTTGTTTTTATGAATTCATATGTCGACAGTGTAAGATTTTGTTGTTCGTAATTATGGATGGTGGATGAAAAATATTAACACAACTCTTCCCACGTCCGTAGATGAAATATTAAATTAATATGACATACATTATACTGGAAAGGTTAGGGTACGTGAAGTGGTAGTGCAGCATATCAGGATATTCACGACATGCATGTATATACATGCACATATATATATATAAGATCTGCGTTTTGGTATACATATACACATGTATATATATATATATATATATATATATATATATATATATATATATATATATATATATATATATATATATATATATATATCTATATACTATTAAAACTCAGATGTTGTATCTATATATATATATTCCACTGATGTCGGCTGAATACGGCAATTCCGGCAAAATGGTGAACCGTAGCGCCACGATTTTTGTACCGCCTTAATCAGCATGCGGTTCGCTGCTGGAAAATGATATTTTTTATTTAATTTGGATGCATATTTTTTTAAGTTACAGAGGTTTAAAAGTGCTGCCCCCCCTGATTTATCGAAGTTTTGACAGAAGGGGGGCGCTGCGCTGCGGATTTATTCTTCATTGTGATGTCACAATGCCCCTGTGAGATGAACTCGAGCAGACCCCCCTTCCCCCCCCCCGTGGTATTCAGCGTGTGACGTCACAATGCCCCTGTGCCCCTCCCTTCCCCTTCCCCCTCCCCCTCCCCTACCTCCCCCCTCCCTCCCCCTCCCCCCCTTCCCCTCTCCCTCCCCCTCCCCCCTTTCCCCCTCCCCCCCTTTCCGCCCTCCCCTTCCCCCCTCCCTCCCCTCCTCCCTCCTCCCTCCCTCCCCCTCCCCTACCTCCCCCTCCCCCCCTTCCCCTCTCCCTCCCCCCTCCCCCCTTCCCCCCTCCCCCCTTTCCCCCCTCCCCCCCTTTCCGCCCTCCCCTTCCCCCTCCCTCCCCTCCTCCCTCCTCCCTCCCTCCCCCTCCCCTACCTCCACCCTCCCTCCCCCTCCCCCCTTCCCCTCTCCCTCCCCCTTCCCCCCTCCCCCCTTTCCCCCTCCCCGCCTTTCCGCCCTCCCCTTCCCCCCTCCCTCCCCTCCTCCCTCCTCCCTCCCTTCCCCTTCCCTCCCTCCCCTCCTCCCGGTTACAATGGAATCCCTACGAGGACGGGCCCAACGGGGAAAGTGTGGTACTGGGAAAAGGGGAGAGCCCCCTCCCTCCCCCCTTCCCCCTCCCATCCCTCCCCCTTCCCCCCTCCCCCCCTACCCCCCCTCCCCTCTCCCCCTCCCTCCCCCTCCCTCCCCCCTCCCTCCCCCTCACCCCTACCCCCTCACTCCCCCCTCCCCCCCTTCCCCCTCCCCTCCCTCCCCCTCCCCTCCTCCCTCCACACCTCCCTCCTCCCTCCCTCCCCCTTCCCTCCCTCCCCTCCTCCCGGTTACAATGGAAACCCTACGAGGACGGGCCCAACGGGGAAAGAGGGGTACTGGGAAAAGGGGAGGTCCCCCTCCCCCCTCCCCCTCCCTCCCACCCCCTCCCCCCTCCCCTCCCCCCTCCCCTCCCCTCTCCCTCCCCTTCCCCCCACCTCTGCTCCCTTCCTCCCCCCCTCCTCTCCCCCCCTCCTCTCCCCCCCTCCTCTCTCCCCCCCTCCTCTCCCCCCCCTCTCCTCTCCCCCCTCTCCTCTCCCCCCCTCTCCTCTCCCCCCCTCTCCTCTCCCCCCTCTCCTCTCCCCCCCTCTCCTCTCCCCCCCTCTCCTCTCCCCCTTCCCTCCCCCCTCCCCCTCCCTTCTCCCCTCCCTTTCCCCTCCCTTCCCCCCCCTTCCCCCCTCCCTTACACCCTCCCTCCCCCTCTCCTCCCCTCTCCCCCCTCCCTCCCTCCCCACTCTCCTCTCCTCCCTACCTCATCCCTCCCTCCCTCCCTTCCCCGCAGCGCTGACCGCCGGGAAGTGTAGTCGCCGTCGCCTCTCCCGCTTCTGCTCTATAGATAAGATTAATTTCTTTTTCAACAAAGAATGCTGTTTATTTTAAAGTAAAATAGACACCTCTCCTCTCTCCCCCCCTCTCCTCTCCTCTCTCCCCCCCCTCTCCTCTCCTCTCCCCCTCTCCTCTCCCCCCTCTCCCCCCTCTCCTCTCCCCCTCCACTCTTTCCTCTCCCCTCTCCTCTCCCCTCCCCCCCTCTCCTCTCCCCCTCTCCTCTCCCCCCTCCTCTCCCCCCTCCTCTCCCCCCTCCTCCCCCCCCTCCTCCTCTCCCCCCTCCTCCTCTCCCCCTCCCTCCTCTCCCCCTCCCTCCTCCCTCCTCCCCCCCTCCCCCCCTTCCCCCTCCCCCCCTCCCCCCCTCCCCCCCCTCCCCCCTCCCCCCCTCCCCCCCCTCCCCCCCTCCCCCCCTCCTCTCCCCCCCCTCCTCTCCCCCCCCTCCTCTCCCCCTCCTCCTCTCCCCGAAGCGGAAGTGTAGTCGCCGTCGCCTCTCCCGCTGTTTGATTTCATTTATAACAAAGACATTTATTTAAAATGAGGAATGTGATTTTCATTAAGTTTGATTTTATTTATTTTAAAAAAGCTGCTGCTCTATAGATAAGTTTATTTCCTTTTCAACAAAGAGCGCTGTTTATTTTAAAGTAAAAACGCGGTTTTTTTCATTGGGTTTCACCCTCCCTGTTAGCGCCCGATTGGTTGGGTCTTTACGTGGGGTACAGTGATTGACTCCACCATCCCTGTTAGCACCCGATTGGCTGGGTCTCTACGTGGGGTGCAGTGATTGGCTCCACCCTCCCTGTTAGCGCCCGATTGGCTGGGTCTCTACGTGGGGTGCAGTGATTGGCTCCAACCTTACACTCGATGTGGGTGGAGCAGTTGATTTGAACTGACACCAACTGCCGTAACCAACAGTCCACCGTGCTGCTGCTGGTTGAGGACAGGCTCCAGCATCGCTCAGGAGGGCAGTTTAATTGAAATACAGAAAGAATATTTATAGATAAGTTTCTTATCATTTCCAACAGAAAAATTACATTTATTTTAAACGGTACGAGATTTCCATTGCATTTAATTTTATTTTTAAAAAAAAGATAAAAGACAGAGATTTCATAGATAAGTTTACTTTCTTTTTTAACAAAAGAACATTTATTTCACATAAGTTTAATTTCATTTATAACAAAGACATAAGCTGCTGCTCTATAGATAAGTTTAATTTCTTTTTCAACAAAGAATGCTGTTTATTTTAAAGTAAAATAGACCCCTCTCCTCTCTCCCCCCCTCTCCTCTCCTCTCTCCCCTCTCCTCTTCCCCCTCTCCTCTTCCCCCTCTCCTCTCCCCCCTCTCCTCTCCCCCCTCTCCCCTCTCCCCTTCCCCCTCTCCTCTCCCTCTCTCCTCTCCCCCTCTCCTCTCACCCCTCTCCTCTCCCCCCTCTCCCCTCCTCTCCCCCCTCTCCCCTCCTCTCCCCCCTCTCCTCTCCCCCCTCCCCCTCTCCTCTCCCCCCTCTCCTCTCCCCCTCCCCTCTCTCCTCTCCCCTCTCTCCACTCCCCCCTCTCCCCTCCCCCCCTCTCCCCTCCCCCTCTCCTCTCCCCCCTCTCCTCTCCCCCTCTCCTCTCCCCCTCTCCTCTCCCCCTCTCCTCTCCCCCCCTCCTCCTCCCCCCCTCCTCCTCTCCCTCCCTCCCCCCCTCCTCTCCCCGAAGCGGAAGTGTAGTCGCCGTCGCCTCTCCCGCTGTTTGATTTCATTTATAACAAAGACATTTATTTAAAATGAGGAATGTGATTTTCATTAAGTTTGATTTTATTTATTTTAAAAAAGCTGCTGCTCTATAGATAAGTTTATTTCCTTTTCAACAAAGAACGCTGTTTATTTTAAAGTAAAAACGCGGTTTTTTTCATTGGGTTTCACCCTCCCTGTAAGCGCCCGATTGGTTGGGTCTTTACGTGGTACCTCCCCTCCTCCCTCCACACCTCCCTCCCTCCCCCTTCCCTCCCTCCCCTCCTCCCGGTTACAATGGAAACCCTACGAGGACGGGCCCAACGGGGAAAGAGGGGTACTGGGAAAAGGGGAGTTCCCCCATCCTCCCCCCTTCCCCCATCCCTCCACCTCCCCCTTCCCCCCTTCCCCCCCTTCCCCCCCTTTCCCCCTCCCCTCCCCCCCTTTCCCTCCTCTCCTCCCTCCACACCCCCCTCCTCCCTCCCTCCCCCCTCCCTCCCAGCCTACAGGTTACAATGGAAACCCTACGAGGACGGGCAAAACGGGGAAAGAGGGGTACTGGGAAAACAGGTGGTCCCCCTCCCCCCTCCACCCCTACCCTCTTCCCTCCCCTCTCCCTCCCCCTTTCCCCACTCTACTCCACCTCCCCTCCCCCCTCCCTCCCCCTCCCCTCCTCCCTCCACTCCTCCCTCCCTCCCCCCTCCCTCCCCCCTCCCTCCCCGCCTCCCGGTTACAATGGAAACCCTACAAGGACGGGCACAACGGGGAAAGAGGAGTACTGGGAAAAGGGGAGGTCCTCCTCCCTCCCCCCTTCCCTCCCCCCTTCCCCTTCCCCCCTCCCCTCCCTCCCCTCCCTCCCCTCCCCCCTACCCCCTCCCTCCCCTCTCCCTCCCCCCTCCCCTCCCCCCTCCCATCCCACAACGGGGAAAGAGGGGTACTGGGAAAACAGGTGGTCCCCCTCCCCCCTCCCTCCCCCCTCCCTCCCCGCCTCCCGGTTACAATGGAAACCCTACGAGGACGGGCCCAACGGGCCCACTCGGTCTAGTATACTACTAAAACTCAGATCTTGTATGTATATATATTTCACTGATGTCGGCTGAATACGGCAATTTCGGCAAAACGGTGAACTGTAGCGCCACGAGTTTTGTTCCGCCTTAATCACCATGCGGTTTGCTGCTGGAAAATGATGTTTTTATTTAATTCGGTCGCATATTTTTAAAGTTACAGAGGTTTAAAAGCGCTGCCCCCCATCATTTATCGAAGTTTTGACAGAAGGGGGGCGCTGCGGTGCGGCTGCGGTCAGTACGCATGCGCGGAATCTCCTCACTCTGTGCTCAGCACGCATGCGCGGCATCTCCTCACTCGCTCCAAAAAAATGGACGCCGCGCCAGCCCGCGATCACCGGCTCACCTCTCATCTCTCCCCTTGCTTCTCTCCTCTCTCCCACACCCGGGAGAACATCTCCCCGCTATCCCCCCCCCCGGGCCTTTGAATGATGCGATCTCCCGCACCCCCCCCCGGACCTTTCACTGATCCGATCCCCCGCACCCCCCCCCGGGCCTTAAACTGATGCTAAGAGTGTGTCTGGGGGAGAGAAAATGGGGGGCTGTTCTGCGAATGGGGAATGGGACAACAGGGGTCGTGCGGAGGGGACTTGGTGGTTGGGGAAAGAGGGGTACTGGGAAAAGGGGAGGTCCATATCCCTCCCCTCTCCCCTATCCCTCCCTCTTCCCCTCCCCCCCCCCACTCTCTCCCCTCCCTCCACCCTCCACAAATACCACCCCATCTCTCATCACCCTCCCCCCTCCCTCCCCCCTCCATCATCAACACATCCCTCCCTCCACCACTCCCTCCCCCTCGATCACTCCACACCTCCCTCCCCCAAACCTCCCTCCCTCCCCAATTCACTCCCTGCCCCCTCCCGGATACAATGGAAACCCTAAGAGGATGGGCCAAAGGGGAGAGTGTGGGGAGAGTGAGAGTGGGGATGGGGAGGAGAGAATGGGGTAGTGGGGAATGGGCCCAACGGGCCCACTTTGTCTAGTATATTACTAAAATTCAGATCTTGTTTGTATGTATATATATTTCACTGATTCCGGCTGATTTCGGCAAAACGGTGAACCGTAGCGCCACGATTTTTGTACCGCCTTAATCACCACGCGGGCCGCCGCTGGAAAATTATATTTGTATTTAATTCGGTCGCATAGTTTTTAAGTTACAGAGGTTTTAAAGCGATGCCCCCCCCTTATTGAAGTTTCTATAGGGGGCGCTGCGGTGCGGCTGTGCTCAGTACGCATGCGCGCATCTCCTCACTTGTACATATATTTCACTGATTCGGCTGATTACGGCAAAACGGTAAACTTTTGCGCCGCCTAATCACACCGCTGGACGCTTGCCGAAAATGATTTCTTATTTAATTCGGTCGTTTATTTTTTAAGTTACAGAGGTTTAAAAGTCAAAATATTTTTTCTCTCAGTTATTTCGGTTCGGTTGATTTCGGTTGATTTCGGCAAAGACGGTGAACAGTAGCGGCACCGCCTTAACCACCACGCTTAACGCTGCTGGAAAATGATTTTTTTATTTGATTCGGTCTCGTATTTTTTAAGTTACAGAGGTTTTAGTAAAAAAAAAAAAAAAGTCGTTTCTTCAATTGCCTTCAGCGTGTGACGTCAAAAAACTCGCCCAACCCCCTCCTACTGATTTATTGAAGGCTTTCAGCGTGGCACCTCTCCTCTCTCCCCTTGCTTCTCTCCTCTCTCCCAAAATGATGCTAAGAGTATGTCTGGGGGAGAGAAAATGGGGGGGGGGGGCAGAGAATGGGGACCGGGGAGTGGGACTCCGCCAAAGCGGAGGGTGTGGGGAGAGTAAGAGTGGGGCTGGGGGAGGAGAAAATGGGGGGTGTGGGGACGGGCCCAACGGGCCCGCTTTGAACGGGCACACTTGTTCTAGTATACTACTAAAACTCAGATCTTGTGCCATTTTATTTGTATGTATGTATATATGATTTCGCTGATTTCTCCAAAACGGTAAACCGTAGCGCCACGATTTTTGCACAGCATTAATCACCACGCGGACAGCTGATAGCGGATAGCGGAAAATGATGTTTATATTTAATTCGGGGGCATATTTTTTAAGTTACAGAGGTTTTAAAGCGCTGCCCCCCCCCCTTATTGAGGTTTCTATAGAGGGCGTTGCGGTGAGGCAGTGCTCAGTACGCATGCGCGGAATCTCCTCACTCTGTGCTCAGCCCGCATGCGCGGCATCTCCTCACTCGCACCAATAAAATGGACGACGTTAACGGCGCCAGCCAGAGATCACCGGCTCACCTCTCCTCTCTCCCCTTGCTTCTCTCCTCTCTCCCACACCCGGGAGAACATCTCCCCGCTATCCCTCCCCCCCGGGCCTTTGAATGATGCGATCTCCCGCACCCCCACCCCCCGGAATTTTCACTGATCCGATCCCCCGCACCCCCCCGGGCCTTTAACTGATGCTAAGAGTGTGTCTGGGGGAGAGAAGATTGGGGGGGGGCTGAGAGAGAAGGGGGGGGGTGAGAATGGGGAATGGGACAACAGGGGTCGTGCGGAGGGGACTTGGTGGTGGGGGAAGAGGGGTACTGGGAAAAGGGGAGGTCCATATCCACGTATTTCATCCGACGTCAATTACATTCTCAATCGACGGCAACCTTGACCTCGCAATTTCATAGGTTTATTATTTTTAGTTGACGTGTCCATTATTTTCCACACCGTGGAACTTTAATGCAGCTTTCTTTTTTTCTGTCCAACCCTTGAAGATTGTTCCATTTAAAACACTAACTCCTCTTTCCAGGGTTTTCTTTTTTTGTGTTTTCTTACAGTTAACCAGCAAAAAGCTACTTCGGTTTATTCCCAGTTCCTGCATTAATCTAACAAACTTGTACACAATAAAGCATTTTAAGGCATAATCATTTTCGTTTTAACTTCGGCATGTAGGAAATTAGTTGCAATTTCAAGCACAATAATGTTTTGCCGTTAGACATTTTAATTCACCTACCTTCGCTCCTGTTGACATAATTATGCATTTCATTCGATTAGAACTGGGCGGAGGGAACAAAGGCGACGGTGAGTATGAAACTGTGGAAAATCTGGACGAACAAAGAAATTTTTCGAAATATCCGCAGCCGGAATCAATATCTGAAACTTTCGCATTTGGTGACAAAATTCTGCGGAGGAGTTCTGTAATATATTATAAATGTAACTATAAAATAGTGTCCAAGTGAAAATCCAGTAAGAAAGCAAAAATAACAATAAGATAGAATGAATCTTGCAGGGCAGGAATCCTAAACTTATCAGAATTAATTGATTTGTTAATCATGTTTTTAAATGTAATTTAACGATCACCAAATGCTTCATGAAACAGAGTTTGAAACAACGGAATAAACACAGTATGCAGCTAAAGCACAATTGAAGAAATCTCCTGTGCCATATTGTTTAGTTCAGTTGAGTTTGGAGATACAACACGGACCACACCCATCGGCCCACCGACTCCGCACCGATCAGGACATTATAGACAATAGATAATAGACAATACGTGCAGGCCCTTCGATCCAGCACCGCCATTCAATGTGATCATGGCTGATCATTCTCAATCAGTACCCCGTTCCTCCCGTGTCCTCATACCCCATGACTCCGCGTTCCTTAAGAGCTCTATCTAGCTCTCTCTTGAATGCATTCAGAGAATTGGCCTCCACTGCCTTCCGAGGCAGAGAATTCCACAGATTCACAACTCTCTGACTGAGAAATGGCCTACCCCTTATTCTTAAAATGTGGCCCCTGGTTCTGGACTCCCCCAACATTGGGAACGTGTTTAACCCCATAATAATCTTAAACGTTTCGAGAAGATCCCCTCTCATCCTTCTAAATTCCAGTGTATACAAGCCTAGTCGCTCGTGTTTCAACAAATGACAGTCCCGCCATTCCGGGAATTAACCTACTAAACCTACGGTGCACGCCCTCAATAGCAAGAATATAGTTCCTCAAATTTGGAGACCAAAACTGCACACAGTACTCCAAGTGCGGTCTCACTAGGGCCCTGTACAACTGCAGAAGGACCTCATTGCTCTTATACCCAACTCCTCTTGTTATGAAGGCCAACATTCCATTGGCTTTCTTCACTGCCTGCTGTACCTGCATGCTTCCCTTCAGTGACTGATGCACTAGGACACCCAGATCTCGTTGTCCGTCCTCTTTTCCTAACTTGAAACTATTCAGATAATAATATGCCTTCCTATTCTTACCAACAAAGTGGATAACCTCACACTTATTCACATTAAACTGCATCTGCCATGCATCCGCCCACTCACACAACCTGTCCAAGTCACCTTGCAACATCATAGCATCTTCGTCACAGTTCACACTACCACCCAGCTTTGTTTCATCTGCAAATTTGCTAATGGTACTTTTAATCCCTTCATCCAAGTCATTAATGTATATTGTAAATAGCTGCGGTCCCAGCACCGAGCCTTGCGGTACCCCACTAGTTACTGCCTGTCATTCTGAAAGGGACCCATTTATCCCCACTCTTTGCTTTCTGTCTGTCAACCAATTTTCTATCCATGTCAGTACCCTAACTCCAGTAGCATGTGCTCTAATTTTGCCCACTAATCTCCTATGTGGAAAGTTGTCGAAGGCTTTCTGAAAGTCGAGGTACACCACATCCACCGGCTCTCCCCTGTCAATGTTCCTAGTTACTTCCTCAAAGAATTCCAGAAGATTAGTCAAGCATGATTTCCCCTTTTGAAAATGCTCCGTAATTTCGTCTTTTATAAATGACTCCAGCATCTTCCCCACCACTGATGTAAGACTAACTGGTCTATAATTTCCCGTTTTCTCTCTCCCTCCTTTCTTAAAAAGTGGGAAAACATTAGCTACTCTGCAATCCACGGGAACTGATCCTGAATCTATAGAACATTGGAAAATGATCACCAATGCGTCCACAATTCCAAGCGCCACCGCCTTAAGTACCCTGGGATGGAGACCATCAGGCCCTGGGAATTTATCAGCCTTCAGTCCCATCAGTCTACCCAACACCATTTTCTGCCTAATGTGAATCTCCTATAGTTCCTCCGTCACCCTAGGATCTTTTGCCACTAGAACATCTGGGAGATTGCTTGTATCTTCCTTAGTGAAGACAGATCCAAAGTACCCGTTCAACTCGTCTGCCATTTCCTTGTTCCCCATAATAAATTACCCTGCTTCTGTCTTCAAGGGACCCACATTCGCCTTGACTATTTTGTTTCTCTTTACATTCCAAAATGCTTTACTATCCTCCTTTATATTATTGACTCGTTTACCCTCGTACCTCATCTTTTCTCCCCGTATTGCCTTTTTAGTTATCTTCTGTTGCTCTTTAAAAGAGTCCCAACTATCTGGCTGCCCACTCTTCTTAGCTTTGTTGTAGTTCTTCTCTTTTATTTGAATGCTGTCCTTGACTTCCCTTGTCAGCCACAGGTGCCTCTTGCTCCCCTTAGAATCTTTCCTCCTCTTTGAGATAAATTGATCCTGGAACTTCTGCATTATTTCCAGGAATACCTGCCATTGCTGTTCCACCGTCTTCCCTGCGAGGGCCTCCTTCCAGTCAATTCTGGCAAGCTCCTGCCTCAAGGCTCTTTAATCCCCTTTGCTATACTGTAATACTGACACTTCCGATTTTCCCTTCTCCCTCTCAATTTGTAGAGTAAACTTATCATATTGTGATCACTGCCTCCTAATGGCTCTTTTACCTAGTTCACTTATCAGATCAGTTTCATTTCACAACACTAAATCCAGAATTGCCTTCTTTCTAGTAGGCTCCAGTACTAGCTGTTCTTATCATCCAATTATCTTACCTACACAAACTAGGGACAGTTTAGACTTAGTTCAAGCCAATTAACGTACATACCTACACGTCTTTGTGCACGGGAGGACACCGAATTTCTCGGACAAAACAGACGCGGTCACGGGGAGAACGCACAAACTCCAAGTGGACAACACACGCTATTGGGATCAAACCTGGTCTCCGGTGCTGCGAGCGCAGTAATGCAGCAACGCTACTGCCTCGCCACCACTAATTAAACTCTTACCTCAATATTATGTAACATGCATGCAACACGAGACGGTACGTCAATTAAATTACATTATGTTCTATATTTAACAGAGCGATTGTTTAAAAAAAGAAAATCTAGATACTTCAGCGTGATCAGTAGCGTAATTCGTCCAGAGATACCAAGTACAAATCGGCTTGCATTCATGTGCTGAATATCATGAAAACCTGAGAACTATTACATGTAATCTGCAGATGTCTGTTAATCAACATAATGCTTACGCAGGCCAAATTCCATTAATTCACGTATATCCGCCTGGAACTTTATTCCAGGATTACCCTCAACGCCCATAGACCCCACAAAACACTCCATCCTCCATCAATTTGCACATTTAAATGTATTTCGCTCTTGATGATTTATAGACCAATTAGCCTGACATCGGTGGTGGGGAAGTTGCTGGAGTCAATTATTAATGAATTATAACGGCGTACTTGAAAGCAGTACAGTGATTCGTCCAAGTCAACGTGGATTCATGAAGGGGAAATCCTGCTTGACTAACCTTCTGGGATTTTTCGAGGATGTGACAAGTAAAATGGATGAAGGAGAGACAGTGGATGTGGTGTTTCCGGACTTACAGTAAACCTTTGATATGGTCGCACACAGGAAAATACTGCGCAAAATTAGAACACACGGTATCGAGGGTAGGGCATTGACACGGATAGAGAATTGTTTGGCACACAAGAAACAAAGAGTAGGAATAAACGGTCCCTGTCAGAATAGCAGGAAATGGCGAGTGGAGTGCCACAAGGCTCGGTGCTGGGGCCGCAACTCTTTACAGTATTTATTAATGATTTAGATGATGGAATTAAAAGTAACACTAGCAAATTTGCAGATGACACAATCCTGGGTGGCAGTGTCAACTGCGAAGAGGATGCTAGGAGGTTGCAGGTTGACTTGGACAGGTCGAGTGACTGGGCAGATGCATGGCAGATGCAGTAGAATGTAGATAACAGTGAGGTAAACCACTTTGGCGGCAAGAACAAGGAAGCAGTTTATTATCTCAATTGTGTCAGATTAGGAAAATGGAAATGTAACGAGACCTGGGTGTCCTCGTACACCAGTCACTGAAAGTATACATGCAGGTGCAGCAGGCTATGAGGCAAGCTAATGGCATGTTGGCCTTTATAACGAGAAGATTTGAGTACAGGTGTGAAGAGGTCCTCTGAAGTTGTATAGGGCCTTCGTGAGACTATATCTGGACTATTGTATGCAGATTCGGTCTCATAATTTGTGGAAGGACATACTTGGTATTGAGGGAGTGCAGCGTAGGCTTACGAGCTTAATCCGCGAGATATTGGGACTGTCATACGAGGAAAGATTGGAAAGACTGGGCTAGTATTCACAGGAATTTAGAAGGATGAGAGGGGAACTTATAGAAACATGTAAAATTATAGAAGAACTGGAGAGGCTAGATGTAGAAACGTTTTGACAATGTTGGGGGAGTCCAGACCCAAGGGCCACGGTCTAAAAATAAAGGGGAGGCAATTTAAAATTGAGATGAGAAAAAACGTTTCCACACTGAGAGTTGTGAACTTGTGTTGTCTGCCATCGAAGGCAATGGAGGCCAATTCACTGGATGAAATTAATGAAGAGTTAGATGGAGCTCTTGGGCCTAGCGGAATCAACGGGTATGGGGAGAAGGCAGGCACGGGTTACTTATTGTGCATGATCACCCAAGATAAAAATGAATGGTGATGCTGATTCGAAGGGCCGAAGGCCCTCCTCCTGCCCCTAGTTTCTATGTTTCTATAATGAGCTGTGAGACATTAATCAAAATGCTCCGCTAAAATGTTAATTCAGCGTAAAGAATCGTCGGTTTTAATCATTTTGTAAATATGGCTTTTCATTGGAATATATATGAATGAATGAACGAATGAATGAATGAATGAATAAATGAATGAATGAATGAATGAATGATTGATTGAATGGATGAATGAATGAATGAATGAATGAATGAATGAATGAATGAATGAATGAATGAATGAATGAATGAATGAATGAATGAATGAATGAATGAATGAATGAATGAATGAATGAATGAATGACTGAATGGATGGATGAATACGTTTATTGGCCAAGTATGTGCATATACAAGGATTGTGTCTATTTCCTTCCACGGCTGCTTGACGAGTTGAGAATTAAATATTGTGCTCTTTTAAAAAGACATCGGAAACACCTAAGTTAGCACAAATAGGAGCATGCACGGTACAGTTCAC
Source organism: Rhinoraja longicauda (assembly GCF_053455715.1). NCBI lineage: Eukaryota > Metazoa > Chordata > Chondrichthyes > Rajiformes > Arhynchobatidae > Rhinoraja > Rhinoraja longicauda. The sequence goes on along the minus strand of NW_027601328.1, from coordinate 270,874 downwards.
GTGATCAACCGTTCACAAGATGAAAAGTTACAACGTGCCCCTCTGATGCCACATTTAACCATTCATGCGATATATTAATCGTGATATGTCCTACTGGCACGGAATATAATTCAACTACCGGATGACAACTTTTCACTATTGCAAGACAGGATATCTATATACTAAAAATCTCGTCTGTTTGTTTGTTTGTTTGTTTGTTTGTTCCTGAAATACACCGAAAACGATTCACAATAGCGCGACAATGTTCGGCCCACATTACTCGCCGTCGTTCCTTTGTTGCTGATGGAAGAAGTTTCATTCAAATCGGTGTCATGTTTTTTAAGTGATTCACATTTTAAAGTTTAAATGTTTCTCCTAGGGAGGGAGAGGGAGGGGAGGGAGGAGCTAGAGGGAGGGTGAGGGAGGGAGGGTGCATGAGGGAGGATAAAGGGAGTTGATGGGGTTGGGCTGGGGGGACATGAACTGGGCGTGGGAAATGGGAGGGCGAGGGGAATGGCTGGAGGGAGGGGTGGTGCGGGGGGATGTGGAGTGGAGGAGAGAGGGGGAGGGGGAGGGAGGGGTGGGGAGGGCAGGAGGGAGGCGGAGGGGGAAGAGTGGATGGGAGGAGGGAGTGGATGGATGTGGAGGATGGAGATAGGGGGAATGTGGGAGGGGGTAGGGAAGGGGGGAGGGTGTGGGTGAGGGGGAGGAGAGGGAGGAAGAGGGGGAGAACGGGAGGGGGAGAGAAGTGGAGAGGAAGGGAGGGCGAGGGGGAGAGGGGTGGGGGAAGTGGGGAGGGGGAAGTGGGGAGGGGAGGGGGAGGGGGTGTCGGGGAGGGGGGAGAGGGGGAGGGCAGAGGGCAGAAGAGGGGTTGAGGGGAGGAGAGGGTGCTGCACCAATGCAGGAGAGGTTTGGGCCTACTTGGTCCGAAAATCTCAGAAAATCACAGGCTTCTACTCAGTACTTCCTTTCCTAAAGAAAACTAAATGTACATTCATCGGCTTCGCGTCATGTTTTCTCTTTGTTAATGTTGCTATAACAGAATTAGATACTTCACAATTTTTACATTTGCTTTCATGTAAATATGGGGATATGTCATATGTCATGAAATGCGAAATGTACGTGTGCTTCACTGAAATAATTAAAATAGCTTACTCGTGCTTTTGATAGAGATTGAAAAGTTGAAGGCGAAACTCAAGGCAGCAGGTTGGAAATGTGTTCATGATTTTAAACTGATTTGATTTTGAAAGACAATGATCATCTCAATACGATCGGCACACACTCATTGTCCATCACTGCTTTCTTTCATTTCTTCATGGAGTCCCCGGCATAATCTCGGAGTCCCCTCCAAATAATAACAAAACACAGATTAATGCCCTAAATCCTAACACTAATTTGCGCAAGTCACTTTCTACGAGTTATGCTCAATTATACTCCTCTTTTGCCTTTTTTTATCGACCACAGTCATCCGTCAACTCCAGTTCCAATCCCCGGACACTGACATTTATTTCTGCATGCAAATTAGTTAATAAATTCACATATATAATTGGGATCAAAATTAAATAGGCGGATTGTACAAGAGGTTCAACGGCATCTTTGGTGGAATAAGTAGTTGTCCATGTTACAGGTCGTGGCCCTAAATTTGTTTGGGGAGTAGAGAGGGAAGAAAACCAATAGAAAGAGGAGACGAGGAGGGTTCAATATAAGCCTGTGGCTGGTAGATGGGCCAAAGATTGAGGGTAGATGGGGATGATAGATCCTGTTGAGGAAGCGTTAAAGTTGGGAGGCAGAAGCCGCTGAGTAACAGGTGAAAGCAGACAAGAGCATTTGGCACGTGGTGTGAAGCTGCACGGAGAAGCAGGATGTTGTAAATTGAGACACAATGACAAGAGTTGCTGGTTTCTGATAAATTGAACTTGTAAGGGAGTGATAAAAATTCAGATGGAACCAAATTGTGCGAGATTTCGCTCGGTTAACTTTATGGGGTTTGGGTGGAAGTTAACATGAGAGTCAAATAAACGATGGGAAGCTAAAGCGGGATATGAAGACGTGGTCGTTGCATATGGCGAATCAACGCACTTGAAACCCCCGCGTTCTGCACGTCAAGTATCATGGAACGGTACAGCACAGAAACAGGCCCCTCGGCACACAATGTTTGGGTGAAACATGATGGCAAGCTAAACGGATTAATCTGCCTGTACACGTACTGTGCATTTCCCGCATTTCCTTGTGCCTATCTGAAAGCCTCTTAATCGCCAGTATCCTATTTGACTCCAACCCCACTACTGGCAAGGCGTTCCACGCCCCCACCACACTGTGCAAACTCTTGCGATGCAGATCACCGTTAACCTTCCCCCCACCTCTCACCTTACAGCTTTTACCCATATTGTTTGATATTTCCACCCTGAGAAAGCAATCTGACTACCTAACCTATTACCCTATCCATATCTCCCATAATTGTACATGCTTCTATCAAGTCTCCCCTCAACCTCCGACATTCTACAGAAAACGTTTAAGTCTCTCCAAACTCTCCCTGCAGCTGAACCACTCTTATCCAGGTTGCATTCTGCTAAACGTTCTCTGTGCCACCTTTCCTGTATCGGGGCGTCCAGAACTATATGGAGAGCATTTGGGTAAATAAGGATATGGTGTGATCATTAACAGGAAAGTGGTATAATGTAGGTGAATCCATATATCAGCAATAATCCCTAAACATATGCTTCACATCTGCTTGCAAAACAGAACAGCACAATGCATTCTGTGGAAGAGGGAGTGACGTTTACATAGTAGAACAACCAGCCTGTAATAACGAGGAGTATTAGATGTCTTCGCGAGCTGAAATATAGATAATTCTTCAATTCGTTATAAATTAAAACGGGTGACAAAGTTCATTGCAAGGTCATCCTTCTCACTTCAAACGAAGTAACATTTCCAATTGAAGTCGGAGGGATATGCATAACCTACTTTTGGCAAGGTCGGGGATAATCGAATAAAATTTACGCACCCTTGGTAGTGGCAAACTTTGTTCAACCGATTTAAAATTATTTTCAAAGAAAGAAAAAAATTCTACGATGACTGGAAAGGGGGTGATGTTACCCATGTAGCCCTCAATCAAATTTCGATTACCTATCACTTAGATCCATGGTTCGAAAGTGCGAATACAATGGCATTCGAACAATGTTGTCAAAACGGAACATGATTCACTTGGGGGGGGGGGGGTGAGTGTCTGGAAATTTTGTGGGATTCTATATATGTGACAATGAACTATCGGTGCTGAGTCGTTGACTGGGTAGATTTTAATATGCACATACGAATATTTTCCATTCGGCACGAACATGGTAGCCAATCATGCATCATTATTTGCTTATAGTGCTGGTAAGATGGACAGAACAAAGTTTAATTAAATGTATTTCTGATAAGTGTAACGTGATGCATTTTGAAAGATAGTACACAGCTCGGATGTGTGCGAAGAAATGGTTGAACTGTTGAAGGGTGTAAATCCAGTGGTGGGTGACCACTTTGCAAATGTAAGCATTTTATTTAAAAATATCAGTTGCCTTTATTTGACTTCCGTGGCATTGAATATCAGAGCAAAGTTCTTCTCGATTGTATAATAGGTCATGTGGATTATTGCACGTATATTAGGTCTAATTAGATTTAAACCAGCGTCTGCAGTTTCCTTTCCTACATATAGGTCATAATTATAGTCGCCACAGTAAAGAAAGTAAGCGCTGACACCAGAGAGGGTGCACAAGAAATACATTATTTTCACAGGGTAGAACGTTTCAGTTTTGCGAAGAAAATGGATGGGCTATGTTTGTGCACGTGTACGGAAGAGGGCGGTTGGGAACTTAGTTGAGTTATTCCACTTAATGGGCATTGTCCATATGCTGGACAGCGGGGAACTCATTTCCGAGGCAGATTTGTATAAAATCAATGTAGGCATTTTAAGTTATAGAATATGAACATTAGCTGAAATATTTGTAGAATTTGTTTCTCTGAGAGTGTAGTTGTAATTTGGTATACAACACCAGAGTTGAAGTGTTGTTCTACCACGACATTTTACTAAGAAGTGAACAAGTGCAGAAGTCGCCAGGTCAAATCCTCGTTAAACAATCGATGGTCTGCATAGTGTAAATGTGCTGAATGGCGCATAGATCCAGGACTTCATAATGCCACGCTACACTCACTGCCGTTGATGCATAATCGTCCAAATCGTACAGGTATTTTTTTTCATTTATGTCGGATTTTCTTCATCAGTAGATCTTTAGTTTAAGATGGTGATAAGCTACGACCGCTGACCACACTGCGTTTTTTTTCACTGTGGCCCTATTTGGTATTTACTGGCGCATAAATAAGGATGTTTGCTGCTGAAATCCATTAAAGATTGTGGGATATATTGTAACTAATCCCATGCACACTTCACCATGTATCCCGAGACTTTTTCAAAATATTGTCGCTCTCCAGGCTGTCGACATTTTCCAACTCATTCTTCATTACTTTTATCCATCTTAGTTGATCGCATGGGGAAATGTTTTCAGCAATGTTCGTTTCGATACCCTGCGAAAAAAATGGTTCTGCTTTTAGTCTCTTTGTCAAATCCATCGGCCGCTTCCGGTGATTTTAAGGACGGAGTCTACCTACGCGCAGGAAGATAATTATTATATAAGCAACTACGTATTACATACTATGGTACTTCGAAATATATCTAGAGCTTTCACAATATTTAAAAATCGTTTGCCGACAAATCTGAAAAAGTTGGAAAAAGTTGACGTTGCGAGGTACATAAAATTCAATAATCGATCTTTCATATTTACTTTACTTGACTATATCGGTATGAATTGTAATGCACAATGACAGGTTACGTCATTGGACACATTGCTGATATGATATCGCAATCAATATTTCAGAAGAAAAGCTTAGGAAGCAAACAAAAGGCAAGTGGGTTTTTTTTTGCGTAGGAGGCACGGTGTCATAACTGGCTATATGTCTGTACCTTTCAAATTACACTTCAAATTATTCTTTCAGTGATTGTTAAATTGTGTTGTTGTCGGGTACGTATAAACAAAATAATTTAAAACCAAAATAACAGGAATACAGTTTTTTTGTACAATGGTAATTTGTCCCGTCCTGTTACTTTGGACCAAATTGATCGTCTGAACCTGCAACAATTTGCCATAATTAGCGACAACAAACCTGGTGGAATATAGCGGACAAAATGTAGGGGAAGGAACTGCAGATGTTGGTTAACACCATACTTAACTGGCGGATCATTCTGGCGGATCATGTCGGTGCAGGTAGCATCTCTGGAGAAAAAAAGCAATTGGTGACATTTCGGCCGGAACCATTTTTCAGGCCATTCTTCAGACTATGGAGGATTCGCCATTGCAGAGTTCTAGCTTTTCGGGCGGTAAAGCGTCCAGCAGCAAAATAAATCATGGCACTCGATAGCCTCGTTAAAACAACCAGTAAAAACCTCCCTGACCAATTTTTAGCAACAAAGACGGCATTTTTCTGACATCATCAACTATTCGAATTTATTTGCATTGTTTTTAATATTAAAACATCCTTGTTTTCAATGTTTAAACGGCATATTCACTATGACACAAACAATACCATAGCATTTTGAAAAATATCAATGGAGGAAACAAAATATTCATATTTGTGAATATAAATGTCCACTGCAGGAAATTAGGAAGGTTTCGGTTGCTTCAAATCCAAAGGACTTTTTGTTTTTTTCATTAACGCATTGCACAATTTAATTGCATACAATTCCTAAATTCACACTTGATTACACTATGGAAATATTAATAGAGGATGATCCTTAAGGTACATTGATTGCCAGAATTCCCAACGTAAGTTCAGCAAATATTTTTATGGCTCTCCTCCACTCCTCTGCCCTCCACAGAGCCTGGTTGCGACTCCAGTCCCAACCCCTCGCGTACTTTGATCATCCCCTCGACCTTCATCTCTTCGGTGCGAAATGGCCCGTTCTCAGAAAAGGCCTTGACTTAGTACCAAAATGCCCAATTCTTGGTGATTTAGGACCCCCTCATGTTGGTGAGAACATCTTGCGTATCCACAGAGTCCGGGCCTGTTACTCTGGCAAGGATTCCTCATATCCAAATGCCGAGCTATTCTCCCGTTTTCAACATTCCTCTTCCTCATGGAGCCCCCCTACCCCCCACCCCCCACCCCTCACCCCCCTCCCCCCGCATCTCTACGTAGACCATTTTTTTTTAAACACAGCTGACGGTGCACAATCACAGGCCCTAATATTGCAATTCCCCCTACCTAATCGACCATCCTCCACTTCTTTGAAAGAGAAATCCGCCGCTCGAGAAGAAGGAATACCAATATTGTCATCAAACCAGACGACAAGGGAGGTGCCTTTCTATTCTGTCAGACAGAACACCGTCCTGGTGACGTCGAACGCCAGCTCTCCGACACCTGTTCATAACTAGCACTTCTACATTAATCCACGGACGAACAAAAGGTCACTATCTCCGTGACCTTCGATGCCCTCTTCAAATTTGGCGATCTCACCTATACTGCCTCCAACGGGAAAGTTCTCTTTCGTATTTCTCATTCATAACGCCTTCCCAACATCCATAGGATGTCCGAGCTGACTTACAATTCCGTCCTGCTCTTACACAACCAAACTCTTCTCCAAATACCTCGTCTCTACCACCATCCCATTTGTCCACACCTTTCCGAACTGTACCCGGGGCACCTCACATGCACCTCACCATTTCAATAACTTCAAATTCCTCGGCCCAAACTACCCCATCCTCACCAAGGAAGTCCAGCCGCTTTGCACGTATGTTCCACAATAGGAAAGGCTCAGGTCCCTCCGAGTCATCCTTGAACAGAGAAAAATAAGTTGCATACATCACTCTCCCTTGCCTAGCGGAACGTATCGTGATGCTTAACTGCTCTTTTGCTCTCTTGTCACTTTCAGGAATCGTACGTTTCGTCAGCACTTCAATAATATTCAACTACTACCACCCATTGCCTCATCCCCAACTTGGACGTCCAGTTATTTTACCCCTCTACCGTAAACGTCAGAGGGCTCTCCGGTTCTTCCTTGAAAGTAGACTTAATGATTTTCTCTGATGATGAGAATGGCCTCCTCCTGCACCTCTTTTATATATTCTATGTTTATCTGTCTGAAGAAGGGTCTCAACGGCATCCATTCATTCTCTCCAGAAATGCCGCCTGTTCTTCTGAGTTACTGCAGCTTTTTGTGTGTATCTTCCGTTTAAACCAGCATCTGCAGTTCCTTCCTACACATCTTTATCGTTATGCCCTCTAATGTAAATATCTCCTAAACCTATATATTCTTCTCGAAATATGAGCTTTGATTTGTCTGCGCTGTGCTTTCCTCATTTTCAACCATGTTGCTCCAGTATGTACTCTCTTAAATACAGCATATTACAAAGTTGATCATTTATTTTTATATCACAGAGAATTTCCTAAGTCAGAATAGAATGAGATTTTTCGATCTGGACAGAATAGCGCTCGTTTCAGACTTTAGTGGAGCTGCATCATTCCGCATTGAAGGATGAAAATATATTTGCCGGTGAACAGTTTTCAATTAGGAATCAAATGAAGAAAAACATTTAGGATGTAACGTCTAGATTATTTCACAAACAGTTTATGATATTAATGTGAACATATGCAGGACAACAGAGAGGGCTTGCAGCATTACAATGCAAATCTCTCTGTCAGCTCACATATAACATACTATGAGATCTGATCGACGAAACCAAAAGTGCGAAGCTGTGCCGGTAGTGGCAAACGAGTTAAACGAAAACGTTAAATGATCACCAGCAATAAGCTGGAAGCACAGTTGGGCGGGAACCCACATCAGACCTACGTTATTGCTTTATCAGAAATGGTGGCACGTCGCATAAAAAATTGACATATTTTGCAGAATTAAAGCGAAGTGATTCTGATCTGGGGATACCAGCGCTGCAGAACGTGAATCCCTTACATTGCTTCACAATACGTAAAGTTGTGGGCCCCATACATTTACATATTTTCCATGTGATAAGGGGAACGCGGCCGAATGTTAGTTCGATGAGAGAAGAGAATCTAATTTGCCTGGATTGTATCTTGGTAATTCATCCATCAGGATCTTCTCGATAATGCCATGCATTTCACCAATCTCAACTCATCCAAGTACGCTTCTCATCTTCGAATCATAATGTGGTTCTATTTCTATAACCTTCAATTTTATCGATAAATGCTGCAGGTAAACTGAGTTAGCAAGCCTCATGATCAAGGAAATGGTAACGCTAGCCGTGTCATCGAGAAGGGTACTTGCATCTCTGGTGGAGACTGGAAAAAAATTGATCCAGATTTTTGCGTAACTTAAATAAGTCGTCCGCCTATTTACATTGAAAAGTATTTTAGCATGTATGGCATAAAATATAGTGCAATGGGAGGAGGATATTCAGTCACACATTAGGAGCAATGCTTCACTTTCCAAATCCAACATATAATGCTTGCAGTCAGGAGCAAAATAGATGTAACATCTGCAATTGATTGATGGCATTCTTGTGTAAGAATATCTGCAGCATCACAAGCATTGATTTTTTTAACCGGAGTCGCAGTAAAATTACTGCTCGTATTCACTCACCGTAAATTATTCCTGCTATTGATTTTAAGGCGCTGACGGCAATTTTCTCAAAGCGGGTAAGCAAGAATATTGGCCTACTCTTTTTACTAATTCAATTTTCTCCCGAGAGTAGTTTCGTGATTTGTATGGCTCGATGCTGCTGCGGTATTGAACATAAAATTGACGTGTTTACTTCATGTCGCATTGTATTAGTTGTTTTACTCAGTTCAAAGAATGTGCACAACTCATTAAGAATACTTTACAATTTGAACTTCCGCATCAATTTAATACAGATGAAAAAAGTCCCATGCATTGCATTCTTGATTGATAATGTCTGGAAAATGATGTAGTGTAATAGTCGAAAGTGCAATTCCACCAATTAAAACTAAGGAATGAGTTCAGTAAATGGCATTTTCGCAGCCCGTTGAAACATATTCAATCCGTCTCCATTTGAATCCGTTTATTCAAATAGAACTAAATAGCAATTTTCGGCATATTTCAATGAACCCTGCACAACATACACCATCATGTGTATTGGTGGCAATATACAATGGTTAATTAAACTACTATCCTGCACAGGTGAAGATACAGGGGCAAAGCAGAGTACATGGAGGAACCAGGCACAATCACGAGAGGCATATGTAAACATCACACAAGCTGCACCAGTGTTCAAGATTGAGATCTTCATTTTGCCGATATCACAGGCTGCGTCAATGTGTCAGCCATTTGGTCTGCATTTACAAAGTCGGGGATGTAAGCAAATAAATAAATCAGAAACAAATAGGTAATCGGATAATAACTAAACAGACCGCGAAATAATTTGATGTGTAAATAAGTAAATGCGAAAATAATGAAAACAGCTTTACAATTTCATAAGGCTATTTAAAATGGTTATATTACATGCATCATTTACTCAACAATTACTTAAACATTCGTCCTTAAGTAATACCTATCCTTCCATTCTCAAATATAGAGCTAGTAGTTCCTATTGAAATAAGTTGTTCGATAGAACTGTAAGAAGCACCGGTTAATTAAAATATTAAATCCAACACATGCACAACGTACTAATTCTCCTCTTCAATAATTTTAAATTAATTTGATTTGCTATCGGTAAGGAGTTTTGTAGTAAAATTTCGTTCCGAAGCACAAAGCCACCCCATCACCAATACGGAACAACGTAGACACAACCATGCAAACTTTATCGTTCCATTTATGCAAATATAAAACTTATGAGATGGCGCGTATAATGTACGTTTGCATTCCTGGGCAACCATGATTATTTTTCACCGCATTATCGTTATCAGTATTGTAGTGGTCGACTTTAGGAAATGAAGTGATACACTGTCCCCATTTTAAATTGACTGTGTTGCAGTTGAGATGGTTCAAAACGTCCAATTCCGTGGAGTCGATTTGTTCAACAATTTCTCCTGGACTACCCATATTGAAGCAACGACAAAGAAAGTACACCAACACCTCTGCTTCCTTAGAAGGGCAAGGAAGTTCGACATCTCCCCTAAAACTCTCACCCACTACAAATGCATCACAACTTGGTTTGGGAACCGCACCCTCCAAGACCGCAAGAAATTGCAGCGTATTTTGGACGCAGCCCAGACCACCACACAAGCCAACCACTCTCGTATTGACGCCATTTTGTTCCTCACGCTGCCTCGGTAAGGCTAGCAGCATAATGAAGGGCGATTTGCTGCTCTTCTCCCCTCTCCAATCAGGCTAAAGGTATAGATGTGTGAAAACGTACACTTGCAGATTCAGGGACAGTTCTTCCCAGCTATTATCAGGCAAATGAATCATCCTATCCCAACCAGCGAGCAGTCCTGAACTAATCTCGACCCCATTGGAGATCATCGGTCTCCCTTTGATCGGAATTTGCTGGCTTTACCTTGCACTAAACTTTATAGCCTTATCATGTATCTCTACACTGTAAGTCATTGTAATCATGAATTGCTTTCTGCTGACTGGATAGCACATAACAAAGCCGTTCACTATATCTCGGTACAAGTGACAAAATAAGTAAACTGAACTATGCTGAACAGTAAATTATTGTTCAACTTTGCAGTGCGTACCATAATTTATGTGGTGGATGATGTTGGACTCGGGAAGTGCAGTTTAAACTGCATGCTACTAGCTAGACTCTTATATGATACGAGTTTCAAGAAAATAAGTGAATTACAGTGTCACTACAGCAAATGCAAGATAGTTTTTAATGACAAGCTTGCATTTTTTCTGAATTCGTCATGCACCCAATACGGATACTGAATGTATGTTTGCTGATTTATATTTGGAAAAAGAATTTGACAAACTTCTTCAAGACTCAGGTAACTAGAAACATTTTAAATGCTACTAAAGAACATTATTTGATGGATATATTCCTCTCATGACATCAAAATAAATGGTCGCGTTTTTCTCAAAGAAATAAAGCGTTGAGATCGGAATAATTGAGCGTCATTTCACTGGTCACTTCTGAAATCTGGTCTCATTCCAAATATTAGGGTGCAGTTTGCGTACCTTAGTCATATTCTCGCTTTAACCGTTTTATTTCAAACAGATTGTCCGCTCTCTCTCTAATGGATCACAGCATCATGCCAGATAACAATCTATTTGTCGACAACAGTTTATAATGCGTGCGCGTAACAGACTCACTGATGTGTGCAGACGCTTATAAGAGAGAACATGCGTTTTCGGTAAAAGTAAGGAATAGGCTGAGGGAAACGTCTTAAAACATACGAAATGTGGATAGGCCTTACTTCACAATTCAAAGTCATGGGAAGGATAACACAGAGACGCGGTAACTAATTTGCCCAATTTTGAGCGTTAACTGAATACGTGACTGCAGTCAATTTGTCAATAAAATATGGAGATGGTATCGGTGACTCAATCCACTGTTTGATTTATGCCAGATTAATATAAAGGTTTAATGATTATTTCGAGAGTGCATCAATATACACTCCTCTATCTGCTTATGATTTGTGCAAATATGCATGAACATAGTTGATTCTCTACATAACCCCCATCAACTCGCAAACAAACTTTACGTTGTACACAAAAGACAATAGACAATAAACAATAGACAACAGACAATAGACAATAAACAACAGACAATAGATGCAGGACTAGGCCATTCAGCCCTTCGAGCCAGCGCCGCCAATCAATGTGATCATGGCTGATCATTCACAATCGTACCACGTTTCTGCATTCTCTGCATACCCGTTAAGCTATCGTTAAGCTCTCTCTTGAAAGCATCCAGATAATTTGTCTCCACTGCCTTCTGAAGCAGAGAATTCCCCAGATTTACACCTCTCTCACTGAAAAAGTTTTCTCTCATCTCCGTTCTAAATGGCCTGCTCCTTATTCTTAAACTGTGGCCCCTGTTTCTGGACTTCCCCAACATTGGCAAGATGTTTCCTGCCTGTAACGTGTCCAATCCCGAAATAATCTTATACGTTTCCATAAGATCCCCTCTCATCCTTCTAAATTCCAGTGTATACAAGCCTAGTCGCTCCAGTCTTTCAACATACGACAGTCCCGCCATTGTGGGAATTAACCTAGTGAACCTACGCTGCACTCCCTCAAAAGCAAGAATTTGGACACCAATATTGCATACATTACTCCAGGTGCTGTCTCACTAGGGCCCCGACCAACTGCAGAAGGACCTCTTTGTTTCTATATCAGTTCCTCTTGTCATAAAGGGCAACATGCCATTAACTTCCTTCACTGCCTGCTGTACCTGCATGCTAACTTCAAGCGACTGATGAACAAGGACACCCAGATCTCATTGCACTTCCCTATTTCCTAACCTGACACCATTCAGATAATAATCTGCCTTCCTGTTCTTCCCAACAAAGTGGATAATTTCACATTTCTCCACATTAAACTGCACCTGCCATGCATCTGCCCACTCCCACAACCAGTCCAAGTCACCCTACATGCTCATAGCATCCTCCTCACAGTTCACAATGCCACGCAGCTTTGTGCCATCCGCAAATCTGCTAATGTTACTTTTACTCCCTTCATCTAAGTCATTAATGTATATTGTAAATAGCTGCGGTCCCAGCACCGAGCCTTGCAGTCCCCCACCAGTCATGCCTGCCACCCTGAAAGGGACCAGTTAATCCCTACTCTTTGTTTCCAGTCTGCCAACCGATTTTCTATCCAGGTCAGCACCCTGCCCCAATACCTAGCGTTCTGATCTTGCTCAGTACACTCCTATGTGGGAAATATCAAAGGCTTTCTGAAAGCCCACGCACACTAAACCCACTGGCTCTCCCTTGTCCATTTTCATAGTTATATCCTAAAAAATTGCAGAAGATTAGTCAAGCACGATTTCCCCTTCGTAAATCCATGCTAACTCGGAACGATCCTGTTACTGCTGTCCAAATGTTCCGAAATTTATTCTTTTATAATTGACTCTTGCATCTTCCCCACCACTGATGTCAGGCGAACTGGTCCATAATTTCCCTTTTTCTCTCTCCCGCCTTTCTTAAAAGGTGGGATAACACGAGCTTCCCTCTATCCACAGGAACTTATCCTGAATCTATAGAACATTGGGAAATGATAACCGATGCGTCCACGATTTCTAGAGCCACTTCCTTAAGTAACCTGATATGATTAGTTTTCAAATGCAATTTCGGAAGGAGAAGGTTAAATCGGAAAAGTCAGTGCTGCAGTTAAACAAAGGGGCCCATGAAGGCATGAGAAAGGAGTTGGCCAAGGTAGACAGGAAAGGGATCCTAACAGGAATGATGGTGGAGCAGCAATGGCAGGAATTTATGGGCATAATACGGAAGACGCAGGATTAATTCATTCCCAAAAGGAAGAAATATTCTTAGGGGAGTCGGAGGCAACCGTGGCTGACAAGGGAAGTTAGGGATAGAATAAAACTAAAAGAAAAGATGTACAACACATCAAAGAGTTGCCGGAAGCCAGAGGATTGGGAAATCCAACAGAAGGTAACAACACGGGCAATACGAGCTGAAAAGATTAAATACGAGGGGAAGCTGGCCAAGAATACAAAGGACAGCCAAAGCATCTTTAGATATGTTAAGGGAAACAGAGTAACACAATCAAATGTGGGTCACTTGAGGGCAGACACGGGTGAAATTATTATGGGTAACAAGGAAATGGCAGAAGAGTTGAACACGTACTTCGGATCTGTCTTCACTAAGGAAGTCACAAACAATCTCCCAGACGTATTGGAGGACAGAGGATCTAGGGGGTAGAGGAACTGAAATAAATTTTCATTCGGCGAGAAATAGTATTGGGTTGACTAATGGGACTGAAGGATGATAAATCCCCTGGGCCTGATGGTGTGCATACTAGGGTGCTCAGGGAGGTGGTTCTAGAAATAGTGGACGCATTCGTGATCATTTTCCAATGTTCAATAGATTCAGGATCAGTTCCTGAGGATTGGAGGATAGCTAATGTTATCCCTCTTTTCAAGAATGGATCGAGGAGAAAACGGGGACTTAGAGACCTGTTAGCCTGACATCGGTGATGGGAAAGATGCTGGAGTCAATTATTAAAGAGGTAACAACTGTGTATTTTGATAGCAGTAAAAGTATAAGTCCAAGTCAGCATGGATTTATGAATGGGAAATCATGCTTGAGTAATCTTCTGGAATTTTATGATGATGTGACAAGTAAAATGGATGAAGGGGAACCAGTGGATGTAGTGTATTTAGACTTTCAGAACGCCTTTGATAAGGTCCCGCGCGGGAAATTGGTGACGATAATTAGAGCACATGGTATTGGCGGTAGGGTATTGACATGGATAGAAAATTGGCTGGCAGACAGGAAGCAAAGAGTAGGAGTAAACGGGTCCTTTTCAGAATGGCAGGCAGTGGTGAATGGAGTGTCACAAGGCTCGGTGTGGGGGCCGCAACTGTTTACGATATATATTAATGATTTGGAAGAGAGAATTAGAAGCAACACTAGCAAGTTTGCGGACGACACAAACATGGGTGGCAGTGTAAACTGTGAAGAGGATGTTAGTAGGTTGCAGCGTGACCTGGACAGGTTGAGTGGGCAGAAGCGTGGAAGATGCAGTATAATATAGATAGATATGAACTTATCCACTGGCGGCAAAAACAAGGAGGCAGATTATATTCTCAATACAGTTGGGTTAGGTAAGGGGGAGGTGCATCGAGACCTGGGTGTCCTTGTACACCAGTCACTGAAAGTTGGCGTGCAGGTGCAGCAGTCAGTGAAGAAAGCTAATGGAATGTTGGCCTTCATAACAAGACGATTTCAGTATAGGTGCAAAGTGGTTCTTCTGCAGTTGTTTAGGGCTCTGGTAAGATCACATCTGGAGTATTGTGTACAGTTTTGTTCTCCTAATCTGAGAAAGGACATCCATGTAATTGAAGCAGTGCAACGTCGGTTCACGAGATTGATCTATGGGATGGCGGAACTGTCACATGAGGAAATATTGAAAAGACTAGGCTTGTATTCACTGGAGTTCAGAAGGAAGAGAGGGGATCTTATAGCAACATATAAAATTATAAAAGGACTGGACAAACCTGACGTAGGAAAAATGTTCCCAATGTTGGGCGAGTCCACAACCAGGGGACACAGTCTTAAAATAAAGGGGAAGCAATTGAATACTGAGGCGAGAAAAAAATATTTTTCAAGCAGAGAGTTGTGAATTTGTGGAATTCTCTGCCGCAGAGGGCAGTGGAAGGCAAATTACTGGATGGATTTAAGAGAGAGTTAGATAGAGCTCAATGAGCTACTGGAATCGAGGGATATAGGGAAAAGGCAGGCACGGGTTATTGATTGGGGACGATCAGCTATGATCACAATGAATGGCGATGCCTGCTCGAAGGGTCGAATGGCCTCCTCCTGCACATATTTTCTATGTTTCTATGAATTCTATGTAACCTGGGATGCAGACCATCGGGCCATGGGGATTTATCAGCCTTCAGTCCCATCAGTCTACCCAATACAATTTCCTGCCTAATGTGAATTTCCCTCAGCTCCTCCGTTACCGTTGGACCTCTGTCCACTAGTACATCTGGGAGATTATTTGTGTTTTCCTTTGTGAAGACAGATCCAAAGTACCTGTTCAACTCGTCTGCCATTTCCTTGTTCGCCATAATGAATTCACCTGCTTATGTCTTCAAGGGACCCACATTTGTCTTAACTATTTTTTTCCTCTTCATATACCTAAATATACTTTTACTATCCTTCTTTATATTCTTAGCTAGCTTAGCTTCGTACCTCATCTTTTCTCTCCGCATTGCCATTTTAGTTATCTTCTGTTGATCTTTAACACAGTCCAAATCCTCTGCCTTCCCGCTGACCTTTGCTATGTTATACCACTACATTTTTACTTTTATACTGTCCTTGACTTCCCTTATCAGTCACGGTCGCCTCTTACTCCCCTTAGAATATTTTTTCGTCTTTGGAATTAACTGATCCTGCACCTTCTGCATTATTCCCAGAAACACCTGCCATTGTTGTTCCACCGTCGAACCTACAAGGGTATATTTTCAGCCAACTCTGGTCATCTCCTTGCTCAACTGCAATAATGACACTTCCGATTTTTTCTTCATCCTCTCAAATTGTAGAGTAAAACTGATCATATTATGATCACTACTTCCGAATGGCTCTTTTACCTTCAGTTCCCTGATCAAATCTGGTTCATTACACAACACTAAATCGAGTATTGCGTTCTCCCTGGTTGGCTCCAGTACACGCTACTCTAAGAATCCAGCTGGGAGGCACTCCACAAACTCCCTTTCTTTGGGTCCATTACCAAGCTGATTTCCCCAGTCTACTTGCAAGTTGAAATCTCCCATAACCACTGCAGCATTACTTTTGCAACATGCCAATTTTAACTCCTGATTCAACTTGCACCCTATATCCAAGCTACTGTTTGCGGGCCTGTAGATAACCCCCATTAGGGTAATTTTACACTTACAATTACTCACTTCTGTCCATACTGACTCTACATCCCTTGATTCTATGTCACCCCTCGCAAGGGACTTAACAACAGAGCGATCCCACCCCCGGTGCCCACCTGTCTGTCTATTCGATAGGTCGCATACCCCTGAATATTCAGCTACCAGCCCTGGTCTTCTTGCAACCAAATCTCTCTAATTCTCACAACACCATACTTGCCAATATCTAACTGGGCCTCAAGCTCATCCACTTTATTTTTTTTACTTCGCGCAATTAAACACAACATCATAACGTGATTTGTTTTAATCTGCAATTTGAGAAGGAGAATGTTAAATCGGAACAGTTGAACAAAGGGGACTATGAAGGCATGAGGGAGGAGCTGGCCAAGTTTGACTGGAAAGGAATCTTAGCAAGAATGACGGTGGATCAGCAATGACAGGAATTTCTGGGCATAATCCGGAAGATGTAGGATCACTTCATTCCAAAGCGAAGACAGATTCTCAGGGGGTAGGAGGCAACCTTTGCTGACAAGGGAAGTTAGTTATGCAATAAAACTAAAAGGTAAGATGTATAGCACAGCAAAGAGTAGCAGGAAGCCAGAGGATTGGGAAAATATCAAAGGAAAACAGAAGGTAACTAAACGGGCAATACGGGCTGAAAAGATGAAGTACGAGGGGAAGATAGCCAAGAATATAACGAAGGACAGTAAAAGCTTTCTTAGATATGTTAAGAAAAAAGATTAACAAAGCCACACCTGGGTCCCTTGAAGGCAGACACGGGTGAAATTATTATAGATAACAACAAAATAGCAGAAGAATTGAACAGGTACTTTGGATCTGTCCTCACTAAGGAAGACACAAACAATCTCCCAGATGTACTAGAGGACAGAGGATCTATGGGGATAGAGGAACTAAAATAAATTTGCATTAGGCGAGAACTAGTATTGGATAGAATGATGGTACTGAAGGTTGATAAATCCCTAGGGCCTGATGGTCTGCATCCCAGGGTACACAGGGGGTGGATCATGCAATAGTGGACGCATTGGTGATAATTTTCGAATGTTCAATGGATTCAGGATCAGTTCCTGTGGATTGAAGGATAGCTAATGCTATCCCACTTTTCTAGAAAGGAGCAAGAGAGAAAACGGGGAATTACAGACCAGTTAGCCTGACATCGGTGGTGGGGAAGATGTTGGAGTCAATTATTAAATAGGTAATAACGGTGTATTTGTATAGCAGTAAAAGGACAAGTCCAAGTCAGCATGGATTTATGAAGGGAAGTCAAGCTTGACTAAGCTTCTGGAATGTTTTGAGAATGTGACAAGTAAAACGGACGAAGGGGAGCCAATGGATGTAATGCATCTACAATTTCAGAAAGCTTTTGATAAGATCCCACGCGAGAGAATGGTGAGCAAAATTAGAGCACATGGTGTTGGGGGTAGAGTTTTGACCTGGATAGAAAATTGGTGAGCAGAAAGGAAGCAAAGAGTAAGAGTAAACGTGTCCTTTTCAGAAGGGCAGGCAGTGGCGAGTGGAGTGCCGCAAGGCTCAAGAGAGAGGTAGATAGAGCTCTAAAGGATAGCAGAGTCAGGGGGTATGGGGAGAAGGCAGGAACGGGGTACTGATTGAGAATGATCAGCCATGATCACATTGAATTGTGGTGCTGGCTCGAAGGGCCGAATGGCCTACTCCTGCACCTATTGTCTATTGTCTATTGTGTTGGAGGGGGGGAAACTATTCACTATATATATATTAATGATTTGGATGAAGGAATTAGAAGTAACACTAGCAGATTTGCGGATGACCAAAACTGGGTGGCAATCTGAACTGCGAAGAGGATGTGAGGAGGTTGCAGGGTGACCTGAACAGGTTGAGGGAGTGGGCAGGTGCGTGGCAGATGCAGTGTAATGTAGATAAATGTGAGGTCATGCAATTTGGCGGCAAAAACAAGGAGGCAGATTATTATCTCAATGGTGTCAACTTCGGTAAGGAGGAAGTGCAGCGAGACCTGGGTGTTCTTGCATGCCAAAGTTGGCGTGGAGGCACAGAAGGCAGTGAAGAAAGCTAATGGCATATTGGCCTTCATAACGAGAGGATTTCATTATAGGAGTAAATAGGTTCTTCTGCAGTTGTATTACGTGAAGCGCAAACGCAACTCTCTCACCAGGTATTGAGGGTAGACAGTGACTTCCCGGACTCCATGGTCATTGTGTTGAGGGACCTTAACAAGGCCAACCTCAGTCGTGAGCTCCCAACGTGCATACTTCATGTTACCTGCCCCACCAGAGGGGGAGGACACTTGATCACTGCTACTCTTCAATCAAGAACGCATATCGCTCTGTTCCTCGGGCGGCTCCGGGTTTCTCCGATCATTGTTTAGTTCACCTTATTCCGACCTACAGGCAGAAATTAAAATTTGCTCAACCTGTGATCAGAACAACGAAAAGGTGGACAAGCGAGAGCATTGAATAACTACAGTCCTGCTTTGACTGCACTGATTGGAATGTGTTCAGGGAAGCAACCACAAGCCTCGATGAGTACACAGACGCTCTGACATCCTACGTCAGCTTTTGCGAGGACAGCTGCATTCCCACGAAGACCCGGATCTGATTCAATTCCAACAAGCCCTGGTTCACAGTAGAACTCAGACAGCTCCTCCAGCAAACAGGAGCGGGGTACAGACCTCTACAGGCAGGCCAAGTACAAGCTGAGAAGAGGAATCAGAGCTGCCAAGGAAAGGTACTCTGAGAAGCTGAGGAGCAAGTTCTCAGCTAATGACGTATCTTCAATTTGGAAGGGCTTGCAAGAAATCACTAGGTACACGAGGGAAACGCCACGCTCCTTGGACAATCGTCAGCTGACCAACGAGTTTTACTGCGGGTTCCAGAAACAGAAACATGACCCTGGGACTCCCTCCCCGCACCCCCAATCACCACTTCACACAAAGACTGACTCCAGTTTGCTAAGACTGGACCCGTCCCAACCCACTCCTCCCCAAGCAGCAATTCACACCTACTCAGAGATTGGCTGGAATTTGGAAAGACTGGCCCTTCCCCTCCCCTACCCCTGTGCAATCAGCAATTTGCACATCCTCACAGAATGACTCCAGTTTAACAATAGAAATTGCGGAGGTGGAGAGGCTATTCGGAAAACAGAAAAGGCGGAATCTCCAGGACCGGACAATGTTTTCCCCTCCACCCTCAAGCTCCGTGCCGATAACTGGCAGCGATCTACACAGACATTTTCAACCTATCTCTGCAAACCTCAACTGTCCCTGCCTGCTTCCAGGTCACCACTATTGTCCCTGTACCCAAAAAGACAAGGATCACTGGTCTCAATGACTACAGGCCTATCACACTTACTTCTGTAGTCATGAAGACCATTGAAAGACTTGTGCTGGCCCAGCTGAAAAACATCACAAACCCCCTGCTGGACACCCCTGCAGTTTGCATATAGGGCCAATAGATCGGTGGACGACGTAGTCAATCTAGGCCTGCACTTCATCCTCCGGCGCCTAGAGCGCAAGGGGACCTATGCCAGGATTCTGTTTGTTGACTTTAGCTCTGCTTTTAACAACATTGTGCCAGAGCTACGACACTACAAACTCTCCCAGCTGAATGTGCCTGAGCCCCTCTGTCAGTGGATCATCAACTTCCTGACGGACAGGAAGCAGCATGCGAGGCTGGGAAAGCACATCTAGGACCCGCAAACCATCAGCATAGGAGCTCCGCAAGGCTGCGTACTCTCCCTTCCACTTTACTCTCTCTACGTCAACGACTGCACCTCCACAGACTCATCTGTCAAGCTCCTCAAGTTTGCGGATGACACAACCCTGACTGGACTGATCCAGGATGGGAAGGAATCTGCCTAAAGAGGGGAAGTGCACAGCTGGCGTCCTGGTGCCATCGCAACAAACTGAAGCTCAATGCTCTAAAGACAGTGGAACTAATTGTAGACTTTAGAAGAGCCCCCCCCCCCCACTCACCATCAACAACACCATAGTCAAACCTGTAGAGTCGTTTATGTTCCTTGGAACCATCATCGCCAGGGACCTTAAATGGGGGGCACCATCGACTCCATAGTCAAAAAGTCCCAACAGAGGATGTGCTTCCTGCGGCAACTGAAGAAACACAATCTGCCACAGGCAATGATGGTCCAATTCTATACTGCTATCATTGAGACCGTCCTCACCTTCTCCATCATGGTCTGGTTTGGCTCAGCCACCAAGCACAACATCTGGAGGCTGCAACGTATCGTTCGCACATCTGAGAAAGTTGTTGGCTTCAACCTTCCCCCCATTGATGAACTGTATACTGTAAGGGCCAGGAAGCGAGCGGGCAAGATCATCTCTGACCCCTCTCATCCTGGCCACAAACTTTTTCAAGCCCTTCCCTCTGGAAGGCGACTCCAGACTGTGAAAACAGCCACAGCCAGAGATAAAAACAGTTTTATCCACGATTGATAGTTGTACTCAATAACCAAGTCTGTAATCTCTTTGTTGCTCTGATTTATTTTCACCCGCATGTTGAGACCGTAATGTTGTATCCTTATTGTTTTGATGTGGTTATGCTTTATTCTTAATTGTTAACTGTATGTTTGGGTTGTCATTTGTGCGCGGAGCACCAAGGCACATTCCTTGTATATGCATACTTGACCAGTAAACTTTTTCATTCATTCATTCATACATTCATTCGTTCATTCATTCATTCATTCATTCATTCATTCATTCATTCATTCATTCATTCATTCATTCATTCATTCATTCATTCATTCATTCATTCATTCATTCATTCATTCATTCATTCATTCATTCATTCATTCATTCATTCATTCATTCATTCATTCATTCGTTCATTCGTTCGTTCGTTCGTTCGTTCATTCGTTCATTCGTTCATTTGTTCATTCGTTCATTCCTTCATTCATTCATTCATTCATTCATTCATTCATTCATTCATTCATTCATTCATTCATTCATTCATTCATTCATTCATTCATTCATTCATTCATTCACTCACTCATTCATTCATTCATCCACCCATTCATTCATTCATTCATTCATTCACTCATTCATTCATTCATTCATAGGGCCCTGGTAAGATCACATCTGGAGTATTGTGTACAGTTTGGGTCTCTTAATTTGAGAAAGGACATCCATTTTTTAAAAATTAATTTAATTTAAATTTTAACAAAACACATACATGTTACAACTCGTAGTACCCAATGATACCTACATTATAAATTCGATTATACATTATAAATTCGATTATACATGTATTGTTCTGTATTATCTCCCCACCCACAACCCCCCCCCTCACCCCCAGTTAGAAAAAAGAAAGGTAAACCCTCCCTCTAATGTTGTTAATAAATAGATTAACAACATTACCCCCTCTATTCTACGAGGTGTGGTCCACACCACACTTGTGCCCATTTTTAATGGTAGAGCATCCATTGTCTCCAACCTCCCCGATATATCAAGTACTTCTGAAAATTAACAATCCTTAATCCAATTGGTCCTCTCTATAGTATACAGATCTTATTAATAGAATACATTGGGAAGTAGGTTACAACCATTAATTATCTTATCTTGGTTTTATATTCTTAATTCTTGTCAACTTTGAGTAAAGATTCAAAAACGATGTCAAATATATCAAAATTATTGAAACTGATAATAGATTTAATCATCATTCATTCATTAAGTCTTCTTGAGCTTTTCTCCCTGGCAATTCCTCAGCAAAATCTTGTGCTTGGACAAAGTTTTTGAAATTTTTATTTTCTCCTGGGTTGATCGTAATCTTCAAAGTAGCCGGGTGCAGTAAAGTGAACTTATAACCTTTCTTCCATAAAGTATTTTTTACATTATTAAAATCCATTTTTCTGCTCAACAAGGCATAACTGATGTCTGGGTAGAAAATTATTTTAGTACCTTCATGCTTTATTGGCTTCCCCGCTCTTATGTTATTCCCGACTGACTTCAGAACCAATTCTCGATCTTGATATCTTGGGAATTAAATCAAAACAGATCTTGGCTTTTGATTAGCTGAAGGTTTCGGTCTTGTCCTGTGAGCTCTTTCTATTTCCATCACACCTTGTTTATTTATTCCCAGACAAGTCACTATCCAGTCCTGGAAAAATTGATTGGGTCTTCCCCCCTCGACTCCCTCTGCCAAACCAACAATTTTAACATTTTTTCTCCTGTTATAATTTTCCAAGGCATCAAACTTCTCCGCCATCTTTTTGCTTTCAATTGCTGCCGCAGTACTACTATCTTCATTTTTTTCCACTCTAGATTTTAACATTTCATGTTCCATTTGTATATCATCAACTCTATGTGTCGTTGTTTGAAAATTCTGCTCCATTTTTTTCAAAGTCTTATGGATTCCCTTGATGTCCTTCCTAAGTACTTTCACTTCATTTTTCATCAACATGTTATCTCCTTCAATTTTTTTAAGCCTGTTAATAATTTCTTCCAACATCGTTTTAATGTTAGTCTCTGTATCTTCTTGATCTGCTTCTTCCTTGTTTCCACTACCACTGCTAACGAGGCCTCCCGTTTCCTCATCCTCACTCGTGTCCGAGGCTTCAGACACGACTTCAGTTAGCTCGCGAGGACCCCGTTGTGTTTCGCCCCTAGTCAAAGGGCGCTTCATAGGAGTAGTAGACACCAGCTTCGCACCGCAGCCCTCCCCAGACTCTCCGCCTGCTGAGGGCTCACTAAATCCAGGCCCCTGCTCCCTCTGGGTTGTAGGACTACCGTCGATTTTTTCCCTTGATTTCTTTGCTGGATTTATTTTCTTCTGTGGCAGTTGTATTCCACTTTTTCCTTTCTTGCCAGGCATCAGTACGTTCTGTATCCTTTTAGATTTAATTCAAAGTACTTGATTTCCTATAGTACGTCTTTTTTTGGCAGTTTAGGGCTTTGTTTTCGGGAGTGCTGAAAAGTTATCTCTACTCAGCCAAGCATTGGACACGCCCCCCCCAGGAAGGACATCCTTGTAATTGAGCCAGTGCGGCGCAGGTTCACGAAATTGATCCCTGTGGTGGCAGCACTGTCATATGAGGAAAGATTGGAAAGACTAGGATTGTATTCACTGGAATTTAGGATGGGAGGGGATCTTATAGAGACATGTAAAATTATAGAAGGACTGGACAAGCTAGATGCAGGAAAAATGTTTCCAATGTTGGGGCGTCCAGAAGCAGGGGCCACAGTCTTAGAATAAAGGGGAGTCCATTTAAAACTGAGGTGAGAAGGAACTTTTTCACCCAGAGAGTTGTGAATTTGTGGAATTCTCTGCAACAGAGGGCAGTGGAAGCCAAATCACTGGATGGATTTAAGAGAGAGTTAGATAGAGTTCTCGGGCTAGTGGAATCAAGTGATATCGGGAGAAGGCAGGCACGGGTTACTGATTGTGGATGTTCAGCCATGGTCACAATGAATGGCGGTGCTGGCTCGAAGGGCCGAATGGCCTCCACCTGCACCTAATTTCTATGTTTCTTTGTAACACTTTAACTTCAGTATTCACCCCCTCGGCTCACACATGTCATTATTGGCCCTGGCCTTACCCTCTTATCCCATGTCGAAATTTCCTTCCCATTAATTCGGGAGTCTTTTACAACTTTTCCGATAATCACTTCCCCTTTAACTTCATCTTTATATTCGCAATATTTCAACACCTCCCCCGCTCGCCCCTTCCCCCCACTATTTGGTTTAAACCCACACGTATAGCACTAGCAAACCTGCCTGCCAGAAAGATGGTCCCCCTCCAGGTAAGGTATAACCCGTCCCTTTTGTACAGATCACCCCTACCCCAGAAGAGATCCCAATGGTCCTAAAATCTAAATCCCTGCCCCCTCCACCAGCCTCTCAGCCATACATTCATATCCCCTATCCTCCTGTTCCTTCCCTCACCAGCACGAAGCATATGAAGAAATCCAGAGAAACCCAACCTAAAAGTTCTGCTGTTCAGTCTTCTTCCTAACTCATTAAACTCGCGATGCAGAACCTCCTTCCTCTTCCTCCCGACGTCGTTTGTGCCCACGTGCACAATTACCTCTGGCTGTTCACCTTCACTTTTGAGGATGTTCTGAAGTCGGTCCGTGACATCTTTAACCCTGGCACCAGGGAGGCAACAGACCATGCTCGAGTGTCGCCTGCCACAACAATACACGCTGTATCCCTACTGACCTCTATATCTATCTATGCAGCTAATATGTTTTTCTATTTTATATGAATAATTATAGTATATCGAATTCATTACCTACATATCTGACTATCTCATTAATCACATAAATATTTGGGGAAATGTCCAATGTTGTATATAATTTCATCAACGAAATGGATATATTACTGTCAACGTGCAATCAATATATACCAAGATCTTGCAGTGAGAACTTCATTCCCAATGCTAAATACACACAATACCACTGCAGGAAAGTTCTCTTCGATTTTATATTAATTATTGCATTCTGAGTCCTTCATCTGAGGAAACGAGTAGCAACATTCGAAATTTGCAAACAATGTCAAAAATATTCTGTTAAAGTACATTTTTAGTTTCCATTCGTGCCGACGATGGGGATTCACAGAATTTTACATGAGTAGGATATTTCTTCCGCATGCCTATTGGAATAAAGAAAAGTAAGTTACCCGTGTGGCTTCACTTTGTCTCAAAAAAACGTAACGTCCATTTAAATTATGCCATCAGTTGAAAGAATGGATGAATTAACGAATGAAAAAAGTGCTGCATTCTTGTTTTTTTTCAATTTGTCCGCAGCGAAATCAGTTCTTGAAAAAGATAAAGGTAAACATAGGACAAGTTTTTAAAAGACAGTCGCCATGGAATTGCTGAAGGGCAATGGCATCCCCGAGCACAATTCATGCAGGCTTGCCCAAAACAAGTAACGATATCATTGCTGATCACGTGGGAATGGATACACGACCCAGAAGAAAAGGTCGCGTCACCATTCGGAATAGACGATTTTACAGTTTCCCCTCCCCCACACACATAGTACATAACCACAAAAGACACTACATCACATCTAAACACTAACATTAAGACAAGAAAACATCAAAAAACACAAAAGATTGTGTCCACGGCCAAATTTAGCGTCAAAGAAAATAGAAAACTGATTGCCCACCTACGTAAAACAATTAACTAAAAAGGCAAAGCAGCTACTGTCTAATATATGCTTTATTGAAGCATTGCAAATAATGTTCTTTCTTGCTCACCACTTTGTCGCAAAATGGTGCCTTGAGTTCCAAGTAGCTAGAAAAGACGACGTCACAGAAGAAGCGAAATAGAGGACAAAACCGTGGAAAAGACCAAAACAGCCGATTGATGCAATCGCTTCATACCTCTTGTGTTAAAATCGCTTTGCAGTTATCATACTGACACGGTGAAATTAGTGCTTAATTAAACATTGAAACCAATGCACCATCCCAAAATAAATATTCATCCTTACGTAAGACCATCAGATACGTGAAACATGGAGATTTATTGGACTGTAATTGATGGCCTGTAAATCCTATTTAATTAATATGGCAAGATAAAAAACAAAGCGAAGCATTCGCAAAGGAATGACTTGATTTGCACTTGGAATGAATGAGATGTAATGCAGAAAAATAATAGAAAATGCACTGACCAGAGAAAAATTGGTATTGACACAGGTGTACTGTTTATCACCTTTCCCAAGATACAGCCAAATCTGTTATTTTCTGATATCCAAACAACTGTCATGCCATTCAGGAAAACACTCAACCTATGCACAAGTAGAAAAGCACTTAACTCAAGGAGAATAACCAACATGCAGAAAATAGTACTGCGCTGTCACAGCTTTGAAGCTACAGAGGGTGTGGAGACTAAACAAATTGGAAGAGCCGCAATGAGGTAGGCTATATCCCAAGACGCTCAGATGATCAGAGTTCTATTCATGATTATGACAACAGGGGCGAAAATTAACTGTTTCTGAATCTGGTTTCAAGCATTTGCATCGCCTGCTGAAAGGAAAGTGGATTAAACACAGAGAATAAATGGTCCCTGATAACGTTCATTATGTTTCCGTGAAATCATATCATATCGTATATATACAGCCGGAAACAGGCTTTTTCGGCCCTCCAAGTCCGTGCCGCCCAGTGATCCCCGTACATTAACACTATCCTACACCCACTAGGGACAATTTTTACATTTACCCAGCCAATTAACCTACATACCTGTAAGTCTTTGGAGTGTGGGAGGAAACCGAAGATCACGGAGAAAACACACGCAGGTCACGGGGAGAACGTACAAACTCCTTACAGTGCAGCACCCGTAGTCAGGATCGAACCTGAGTCTCCGGCGCTGCATTCGCTGTAAAGCAGCAACTCTACCGCTGCGCTACCGTGCCGCCATGTAATGTGTACATGGAATCGATAAAGAAGGAGGATTGTTCGTGTGATGGATTGGGCTGCACCAACAGCACGCTGCAACCCCTTTCCGTATTGGGAAAAGCAGATGTCAAAAAAATTGTTGATACATTCAGATAGGATGTTTTTCACGATATATCAGTAGTAGTTGATACAACTAGTGGCAAAAATGATGAATTAGTTTAGCTTCCTGATGAGTTAGAGGCAAAGGCATTCCGTCCTTGCTGTAGCCTATGAGCTTGAACGAGAAAACATTACGAGATATTTACGCTCAGGAACATCTCCATTTCAGCATAAATGATGTTGATTGTATCTGTATGAGATGGAGAAATATGTGAATATATAAATACTGCAGTAAAAATAAAAAATATGGAAAATGGAATAGAAAATACGTTATTTTGCAATGATAAAGAAAATGGAAATATTATTGTGTAATGAAATAGTGAAGAAATTAGATATTCGCAGAAAAAAAGAGACTCGCCCATATTTTTGTTCCATCCTCGGTTTGTCTTTCCGGTTGACTCTTTGGTTGTCTTTCCGGTTGACAATGACTCATAGAAGAGTAAACTGATTACCAACTTAATTTTTGCCTCTTTATTCGGAAAGCAAACCGAAATGGACAAATGATGAAACGTGACCAAGTTCACTCCTCCATAGGAGCTAGCTTCACATACAAAAATGGATGTATTATTCTAAATTTGGAAAATGTTTGCCTTTCTACGCCATATCTTAACTCCCAGTTTGTCCACGGAATTTGATTATTTTTAGTGTAAACATCTGCAGAAAGAAATAAGTCATTAAATTTGTTGACATGAAGGGGAAGCACTTGTTTTTTGGGAGCAGGGAGTATTCGTAGAGCGAGAATGAAATCAATATATTTGGCAGCCTAAAGCACAATGAAAGAAAAGTTCTGAAATAATTGATCAGATCACTGGTAAAAGATATGAAGTTGATCAAATATTCTGTATGTAACAACATTCAAAAGAGGAGGTTTATAAAAAAAATTAAAAAGTCGGTTCATACAAGTAGACGCTAAACTGCTAAAGTAACTGAGGAGATCAGGCATCATCTGTTCAGTCTGCAGAAGGGTCTCGACACGAAAAGTCATCCATTCATTCTCTCCAGAAATGCTGTCCGTCCCGCTGAGTTAATCCAGCATCTTGAGAGCACCAATGCGGAACATGGATAGGCGACGTTTAATGTCGGCACCCTTCTTCGAGACTGTTCGGGGCTGTAGGAAGAAAGCTGGAAGAGAGGAGAAGGAGGTGGGTCTACGGAGCTGGGACATGTTGGGCGGTTTGAGCAATTTGGGCCGAATGCCATATTTCCACACTGTATCACTCTCTGACTATTGCTACCTCCTCATCCCGAATCAGATGTTCACGTAACTGAGTCGCCCGAGAATGAAATCACGCCAAACACCACAGGAATTTGAAAGACCTCTCGAACGGAAAACATCGTATTGTGCTGGAATAAAATGACTGGCATAATGTCAATAGTGGAAAACAAATTAAAGAATTAAATGTGACCATAGCAATAAGTCTTTGAAATCCGCTAAAACTCGCTAAATCTTGTGAATGTACACAAAATGTTCTAATATGTGGACGCTGCTTTTATTTTAGAGATGGACGTTTTGAAGAAAAAGTTAACAGACACAGGTTAGATAAACGATTAAATTATTTTACGGTTTTATTCAAATTCATTCTGAATAAACATAAGGCCACAGGTTCAGTAGGGCACAGGAAAAATAAACTACAACGAATGATGAAATAGTGAAGCAGTACTTCATACCAACTTTGTCAATTGAAACGAACCACAATCGTTATTCTTTTTTTTCAATGATGCGTGGAGAGAGAGTGTATTCTGAAAAGTGAATGGACGATATGATTTCATTGTGTCGGAATGACACAAATTCATTAAACTGAAATGTGCACTTCTCTGTCGGCCGCAATAGAACGAAGGTACGTGGTAATGTGGATGATATTTTACAAATTGAGATTCAGTGCAGAAATGAAGTGTGCACGATTTGTGCACTGCAAATAATCAAGTGACGCAACTGAAAATTGTCGCCGATCGACATTAATCACAAGAAACGTTTCAAAAGAGAGTATTTTCTGTGTTTTCATCATACTGCAAATAATGGTCATTAATTGTTCGTTACTTGTTTAGTTAGACAGGTTTATGACGGTCTGGCAATTAAGGTCGATAGACATGCTTCCACTGCACGCATTGAACATGCAATTGAATTGCCAAACGCGATTTAATATGCTGCAATTTACGCTTCTGTCCATGGCATTCTTGCTTGTAATGATCCCAACAATACATTTAGCTCTGGAGTTGGTCAGTTGAAAATTCACACCTTCCTCCTGAACACACGATGACATTCATGGTTCACAAGGCTAAACTTAGGACGGTTGCATTAGCTCTCCACAGACAAAGACATGTTAGTATGAAGTAAATGAGCAACCATTCTTCGTTCTGCAATGTGGCGCACGAATACCCAGTGATTATATTAGAGTTTGACGAATTTCAGCTTCATGGAGTTTAATATTCCAAATATTATTCGATATTTCGAAGATGTCATTCGCTTTTGTATGAGAAAGCTTTTCTTCTGGTCGGTTTGCGTTAGAAACTGCGTACTGAGTCGGGTGCGTCCCCGTTGCCATCCTCCACCCACACACCGGAGGATCTGTTTTGGTAAACCTCTGAAAATGCGATACAATATTTTTTTAATGTATATTTCTGTTCTTCAGAAGACAAGCTGAGCTGGTTTCTTAAAGGTGAATGTTAAACTTTTTCACACTGGAGGCACGCAGAAACAAGAATTGCATGATACCGTAACGATGGTGCATCGATGCCTTAATTCTATGAGAGTGACTGAAATAAATATCGCATGGAGAAATTATAGGATACTAGACCAAGTGGGCCGTTGGGCCCGTCCTCGTCGGGTTTCCATTGTAACGTGGGGAAATCGCGTTTTTTCCCTTTAAAATAAAGTGTCTGTTCAAAAAAATAAAAAATAATCTCCCACCCCCACTTCCCCCCACACCCTCTCTCATCTCCAAGCCTCCCCCTCCTCCCCTCCCTCCTGTCCACCTCCTCCTCCCCTTTCACTCTTACTGTCCCCTTTTCCCTCGTTCCCTCCCCCACTGTTCCCTGACCTCTACTGTTCATTCCACCACCCCCTCTTCCCCAAACCACCCCCACACCCCCGCTTACAACCTCCCCAGTCCCAATCTCCCCCTCCCCCCATTTTCCCCCTCCCCTCATTCTCTCCTCACCCACCTCCCCCTTTCCACCACTCTCTCCTCCCCCCACCCTCACCCCCTCCCACCCCCACCCTTCCCTCCCCCCACTCGCCTTTTTCGACCAGCGTTCAGCGTGGTGATTAAGGCGGTGCAAAAATTGTGGCGCTACGGTTCACCGTTTTGCCGAAATCAGCCGAAATCACTGATAGGTAGGTAGGTAGATATATACAAGATCTAAGTTTTAGTAGTATACTAGCGAAGAGGGCCTGTTGGGCCCATTCCCACACCCCCCATTCTCTCCTCCCCAACCCCAATCTTACTCTCCCCACACCCCTCCTTTCCCCACGACTTCCCCTTTTCCCAGTACCCCTATTTCCCTCACCACCAAGCCCCCTCCGGACGACCCCTGTTGTCCCCCTCCCCAGTCCCCATTCTCAGACCCCGCCACCATTCTCTCTCCCCCAGACACACTCTTACTCTCCCCCCTTTCCCCAGCACACCCCTTTCCCCTACTCTCTCTTGCCCCCAGCACCAACAGGTCCCGGGGGGGGGGGGGCGGGGAGCGCATCAGTGAAACTTCCGGGGGGGGGTGCGCATTAGTGAAAGGTCCGTGGGGGGCGGGGGAACGCATCAGTTTACCGTTTTCCCGAAATCAGCCGAAATCGCAGACATACACACGCTGAAAACTAAATTCGCACAACAGCGCCCCCTGAAAACCGTCAATAAATCAGGGGGGGCAGCGCTTTAAAACTTATGTAACTTAAAAAAATATGCGACCGAATTAAATAAAAATATAATTTTCCAGCAGCTGTCCGCGTGTTGATTAAGGCAGCGCAAAAATCGTGGCGGTACGGTTCACCGTTTTGCCGAAATCAGCGAAATCACAGATATATATATATCTACATTCACAAGATCTGACTTTTAATAAGATAGATAGATAAACTCCACAACGATCTTTATCTGCAAGCAAGGGTCCTTAACTCATGTCGAGTTATATAGAGAAATTTGCAATCGTGTCTCATGCAGTGGATTTTCTTTACCTCTGTGGAAAGATTGCACGACATTGCATTTTGTTCTTGATAAATTAAACATTATCGGGATTGTTATTCCTCAGATAAATAATACTTATTTGCAGAGGATACAACAAAGAATGAACATTTAGATCAGCACAGCAAAATATGCGGGTTTCGAATAATTACAACTGTGACATCCAAACGTAACATCCAAACTGTGGCATCCAAACGTATATGTGATATCCAAACGTAAAGTAGGGTAGATGCGAAGTGTCATTGTTCCTCGATTAGAATCGCACACTTTGTTTAAAACTTTTCAGTGCAGCGGAGCAGTGATAAATATGGCCCTGCTTCTCCGATGAGAGGACGCCTGGAGGGTCTGGGATAACGCAAGGCTCAGTGCTGGGACCCCAGTTATTTACAGTGTACGTTAATGATTTGGACGAGGGAATTGAATTGAATGCAACATCTCTATGTTTCCGGATGACACGAAGCTGGGTGGCAGTGTTAGCTGCGAGGCGGATGCTAGGAGGCTGCAGAGTGACTTGGATAGATTAGGCGAGTGGGCAAATGCATGGCAGATGCAATATAATGTGGATAAATGTGATGTTATCCACTTTGCCGGCAAGAACAGGAAAGCAGAGTATTACCTGAATGGTGACCGATTGGGAGAAGGGGAGATGCAACGAGACCTGGGAGTCATGGTGCACCAGTCATTGAAAGCAAGCATGCAGGTGCAGCAGGCAGTGAAGAAAGCGAATGGTATGTTGGCATTCATAGCAAGAGGATTTGAGTTTAGGAGCAGGGAGGTTCTGCTGCAGTTGTACAGGGCCTTGGTGAGACCGCACCTGGAGTATTGTGTGCAGTTTTGGTCTCCTAACCTGAGGAAAGACGTTCTTGCCTTAGAGGGAGTACAGAGAAGGTTCACCAGATTAATCCCTGGGATGGCGGGACTTGCATATGAGGAAAGACTGGATAGACTGGGCTTGTACTCGCTGGAATTTAGAAGACTGAGGGGGGATCTTATAGAAACAGATAAAATTCTTAAGGGGTTGGAGAGGCTAGATGCGGAAAGATTGTTCCCAATGTTGGGGGAGTCCAGAACCAGGGGTCACAGCTTAAGAATAAGGGGGAAGTCTTTTAGGACCGAGATGAGAAAACATTTCTTCACACAGAGAGTGGTGAGTCTGTGGAATTCTCTGCCACAGAAGGTAGTTGAGGCCAGTTCATTGGCTATATTTAAGAGGGAGTTAGATGTGGCCCTTTTTGCTAAAGGGATCAGGAGTTATGGAGAGAAGGCAGATACAGGCTACTGAGCTGGATGATCAGCCATGATCATATTGAATGGCGGTGCAGGCTCAAAAGGCCGAATGGCCTACTCCTGCACCTATTTTCTATGTTTCTATGTTTCTATGTCTCAGATTAACTGGGCAAATTGGGATGGAACACGCTATGATTTAAACCTACCGGAGTAGTCATTTCGAAGGATGTAATAATGTAAGTTGAAGAATGTGGCGTGATATGGTTAATGAAACATTTAAGCTGGCGCATAAATGCGCGACAAATTAATTAATGACAATATAATGGACTACCATGTTCATGGCAATGAACAATATAGTAAACCTTCGTTTTTAGGAAACACTTTGTACAGCTTTCTGTTATAGCGGACTGACCGACCAACCTTCACAGCCATGTAAAATGCAGGCGCCACCCTGACCCGTGGCGCCACAGCGGCCGCACCTGGCGCCGCATCATTTCGGTCGCCACCACCAGCCCAGAAGCCGCCGCTACCTGCAACGTCGCTGCCGTCGCCGATCCTTACCTGCGCTACGGCCGCACTCTGGCACGACCAATGATTACACCGATCTGCCCCTCTCCCTCGGCCATCAACCCACCTGGAGTTATGTTCAGTTCCAGACCGATGGTCTGAAGAAGGGTCTGGACCTGTTGAACAAAGGGAACAGTGAAGGCATGAGAGAGGAGCTGGCCAAGGTCGACTGGAAAGGGATCCCAGCAGGGATGACGGTGGAACAGCAATGGCTGGAATTTCTGGGCATAATGCGGAATACGCTGGATCATTTAATTCCAAAGAGGAAGAAAGATTCTAAAGGGAGTAGCAGCCAACCATGGCTGACAAGTGAAGTTAAAGATGGAATAAAACTAGAAGAAAAGATATATAACACAACAA
The DNA here is from genome assembly GCF_053455715.1 of Rhinoraja longicauda. NCBI lineage: Eukaryota > Metazoa > Chordata > Chondrichthyes > Rajiformes > Arhynchobatidae > Rhinoraja > Rhinoraja longicauda. The sequence goes on along the minus strand of NW_027601328.1, from coordinate 237,512 downwards.
AGATTACCGGGAAGCCAGAGTATTGGGAAAATTTCATCGGACGACAGAAGGTAACAAACGGCCAATACGGGCTGAAAAGATGAAGTACGAGGGGAAGCTGGCCAAGAAAATACAGAAGGACAATAAAAGCTTCTTTATGTGTGCTAAGAGAAAAACTGTAGCAAAGTCAAGTGTGGGTCCCTTGAAGGCAGAGACGGGTGAAATTATTATGGGTAGCAAGGACTGGTAGGACTGAAGCTTGATAAATCCCCGGTGTCTAATGGTCTGCATCACAGGGCACTTAAGGAAGTGGCTCTAGAAATCGTGGACGCATTGGTGATAATTTTCCAATGTTGAGTAGATTCAGGATCAGTTCCTGTGGATTGGAGGATACCTAATGTTATCCCACCTTCCAAGAAAGGAGCGAGAGAGAAAATGGGGAATTACAGAACAGTTAGCCTGATATCGGTGGTGGGGAAGATGCTGGAGTCAATTATTAAAGAGTTAATAAAGGTGCATTTGGATAGTAGTAAAAGGATAAGTCCAAGTCAGCATAGATTTATGAAAGGGAAATCATGCTTGATTAATCATCTGGAAATTTTGAGGATGTGACAAGTAAAATGCGTGACGTGGAGCCAGTGGATGTAATGTATCTAGATTTTCAGAAAGCCTTTGATAAGGTCCCACACAGGAGACCGGTGAGCAAAATTAGAGCACATTATATTGGGGGTAGTGTGTTGAGATGTATAGAAATTTGGTTGGCAGGCAGGAAGCAAAGAGTAGGAGTAAACGTGTCCCTTTCAAAATGGCAGGCAGTGGTGAGTGGAGTGCCGCAAGGCTCGGTTTTGGGGCCGCAACTGTTTACCATATATATTAATGATTTGGACGAGCGAATTAGAAGCAACACTAGCAGGTTTGCCGATGGCACAAAGCTGGGTGGCATTGTGAACTGCGAAGAGGATGTTAGGAGGTTGCAGGGTGAACTGGACAGGTTGAGTGCCTGAGCAGATGCGTGGCGAATGCAGTATAATATAGATAAATGTGAGGTTATCCACTGGCGGCAAAACAAGGAGGCAGATTATTGTCTCAAAGGTGTTAGGTTAGGAAATGGGGAAGTGCAGCGAGAACTGGGTGTCCTTGTACACCAGTCGCTGAAAGTTGTCGTGCAGGTACAGCAGGCAGCTAATGGCATGTTAGCCTTCATAACGTGAGGATTTTAGTATAGGAGTAAAGAGGTTCTTCTGCCGTTGTATAGAGCCCTGGTAAAACCACATCTGGAGTATTGTGTACAGTTTTGGTCTCCTAATTTGAGGGTAGATACCCTTTGTAATTGAGGCAGTGCAGCGTAGGTTCACGAGATTGATCCCTGGGATAGCGGGACTGTCATATGAGCAAAGGTTGAAAAGACTAGATTGTGTTCACCGTAGTTTAGAAGGATGAGAGGGGATCTTAAAGACATATTAATTATAAAACGACTTGACAAGCTAGATGCAGGAAAATGTTCCCAATGTTGGGCGAGTCCAGAACCAGGGGCCACGGTCTTAGAACAAAGGGGAGACCATTTAAAACTGAGGTGAGAAGGAACTTTTTCACCCAGAGAGTTGTGAATTTGTGGAATTCTCTGCCACAGAGATTAGTGGAGTCCAATTCACTGGGTGGATTGAAAAGAGAGTTAGATAAAGCTCTGGGGCTAGTATGATCAATGGAAATGGGGTGCAGACAGGCACGGGTTATTGATTGTTGACGATTAGCCATGATCACAATGAATTCCGGTGCTGGCTCGAAGGGCCGAATGGCCTCCTCCTGCACCTGTTTTCTATGTTTCTCTGTTTTGATGTCACCTACCCATGTTCTCCAAAGCTGATACATGTCCCTCTGAGTTACTACAGCACCTTGCGTCCTTTTGTATGTTAGTCATCAAATGTGATTGTTTGTTTCTATTTCTACAATGATAATCCTTACTCGGTTATAGCGGATAATCAGCAATAACCGGCCCCACCACACACCGGTATGGTCCATTATAACAGAAGTTAAGGTATTTACGTTTGTGCCAAATCATTACATCCAAAATATCATTACTTATCATCGCTGTCTGATTTATTGATCGTGAATACGCAGAACTAAATATTGTTTAAATGGGTGGAAAGAACTGTAGATGGGGATTTAAATCGCACTAGGCACACAATGCTGGAACAACTCAGTGGGAAAAGCAGTTGCTCTGGAGGGAAGGAACGGGTGATATTTTGGGTCGAAGCACTTCAGACTGATATCAGGGGAGTGGGCGGTAGAAAGATAAAATGTAGTCGGACAATAAGACTGGTGGGAGAATTGGAAAGGGGGGGTGGAGAGAGAGAGGATAAGCAAAGGCTACTTGAAGTGAGAGAATCAATATTCGTACCAAGCGAAATATGAGGTGCTGTTACTCCAATTTGCGCTGGGCTTCACACTGACAATGGAGGAGGCCCAGGACAGAAAGGTCAGATTGGGAATGATTTGGGGAGTTAAAGTGCTGAGCAACTCGGAGATCAGGTAGGTTTAGACAAACTGAGCGGAGATGTTCAACGAAACGATCGCCGAGCTTGCGCTTGGTCTCGCCGATATGCAAGGTTTCACACCTGGAACAGCGGATACAGAAGTTCAGGTTGGACGTGCAAGTGAACCTCTGTCCCACCTGGAAAGACTGTCGGGATCCTTTGACGGTGTCGAGAAGGGGAGGCAAAGGGACAAATGTTGCATCTCCTGCGATTGCTGGGGTATGTACCCGGTGAGGGATGTGTGGGAAAGGACGAGTTGACCAGGGAGATGTGGAGGGAACGCTCTCTGTGGAAAGCACAAAGGGGTGGCGATTGAAAGATTAGGGCAGTGGTGGGATCCCGATGGATGTGGCAAAATATCGGAGGATTATATGCTGTATAAGAAGGATGATAGCGTGGAAGGTGAGGACATGCTGTACGCTGCCCACGTTGCGAATGGGAGGAGGGGGAGCAAGAGTGGAGCTGCGGGATATGGAGGAGACACTAGTGACAGTTTATCTGTAACTAGACCAAGTGGACCCGTTGGGCCCAAAGTCCTCTGCATTGGTCTAGCACCGTCTCATCTCCCACTGCCACCTCCATCCCCCCCACTCCCCCTCACACTGCCCCTCCCCTCCCACTCGCCCACTCCATCCCCCACAAACCCTCCTCCCCTCACCCCCACGCACCCACTCGATCCCCCCTGAACCCCCCTTTTCCCTCCCCTCCCACAACTTACCCACTCAATCCCAACTCAACCACACATAACCTCTCCCCCCGCAACACACTCCCTCACCCACTACAACCCTCCAAACATATTCTGCATTCCTTTAGCACCATCACCTCCCCCACTCCCCACTTCTTCGCCCAACTCACCCACTCCATCCACCCTTCCCCCCACTACCCACTCCATTCCCCTCAACGCCCCTCTCTCTTCCCCGCTCACACACTCATACACTCACCAACGCCAGCACCGCTGCCCCACGACCCTCTACCACCACCCATTCCATCCATCCTCAACCCCCCTTATATCACCCTCCCTTCCTTCCCACCCCGCGAATGTAAATAGAAGCCTCGTAAATCCGGGAGCATCAATATTAGATCGACGGGCCCAACTGCCAAAAACGTAGCATATCCTCCGACGTAAGGGGGAGAGCATTTATTAAAGTTATCGTCAGCTCGTCGACTGAGTAGCCCTCCCACCGCTCATTAGCAGCCACTTCAGTCACCCTGGCGGATCAGGCCCCGGCAATCGTGCCCCTCCCCCCCATTGGCCGGCAGTCCCGGCACTCGGGCGGGTCCCATTGTGACGTTGAACGCTGAAGACGGCAACCGTGCGTTTCAAAGGTCAACTTTAAATTTTAAAATGTATATAACTAAAAATATTACACCAAAAATAATGAAACTTGCATTAAGGGGTCACCAGGACAAAGGTGACTAATGTGAGCCAAAAATTGTTGCGCTCTCGTGTGACGGGGCACAAAATTACGGCATGATCATCCGGGGGGGGGGGGGGAGGAACAAACAAACACAGAGGTTTGCTAATATATATAGATGGAATAACGGAACCACCGTTCCCTAAATATTGAGGACATCTCCGATGACCTGGTATAGAAAACCGCATCCTGAGCGCAGATGCGGCGTCGACGGACGAATTAGGAGTAGGGGACAGAATCATTACAGGATGCATGGTGGGAAGAACTATAGTCCAGATATCTATGGTAGACCTTGTGTTTGTAAAATATGTCAGTCGATAGTCTGTCTCCTGTGATGGAGAAGTTTAGACCTAGAAAAGGTAGGGAGATGTCGGAGATGGTCCAAGTGAATAAGAGTGAATGATGCAAATTAGTCGTATGTTGATGAGATCAGTGAGTTCTGCATGGGTGCAGGATGTAGCACCGATGCAGACGTCAATGTAGTGGAGGTAGAGTTCGGGGAAAGAGCCAGTGTACACCTGGAACATTGAGTGTTCAACGTACCCTATAACGAAGCAGGCATAACTGGGGCCCATACTAGTCCCGATAGCTACGCCATGGATTTGGAGGAAGAGGGAGGAATCGAAGGAGAAGTTGTTAAGGGTAAAAACAAGCTCTGCTACGTGGAGCAGCGTGTTGGTAGACGGAATTTTTTTTTCGGTCGTGGAAGAAACGGAGGGCTTTCAGACCTTCCTGATGGGGATGGAGATGTGGAGTAACTGGACATCCATAGTAAAGATGAGGGAATGGGGCCGGGAAACCGGAACTCATTGAAGAGAGTAAAGGTGAGGGAGTGGGCGCCCGGTTATCGGATGTCATTGAAGAGAGCATGGATGAGAGAGCGGGAGCCTGGAAAACGGAAGTCATTGAAGAGAGTAAAGACGAGGGAGTGGGGGCCTGGAATATGGAAGTCATTGAAGAGAGTAAAAAGGAGGGAGTGGGTGCCTGGATCAGTGAGTTGATGTGTGAGTTCATTAATCGGTGTGTTTCGATATGGCTAATTAAATTAGTCATTTCGTTTATTTCCAACTGACAATAGCAATACATTTGTGGATTAATGAAGGGAAATGTTTCGTGTTCAATAAATAAACCACTAACTTCACTATATTAATGAAATTCCTCTCAACAAAAAATTGAATCAAAATGCTGAAGATTATGTCAACCATAGCGTAAATCGGAGTTCTTGGGTAAACAGTTTCGTACGACAGAAACGGGTGAAAATAGTCAAAATGCCATCAAACTATATTTTTTTAACATTGTTTATAATCGAATGTCCAAGGGTTCTGAAATTTGATTCCCGCAGTATCCAAAGATTTGTATTAAGATATCACGACTAATAATATTCTTAACTTCTTGCGCTTTATTAAAATACATCTGGCTCTCCTTATCATGAAACATTTTTTACACTTTACGATCTTCTTTTTTTCCAGTGCCATTGTTTGCATTTTGGGCAAATTCTGAGATTATTTTTTCGTACGTGAAGTTGCGCGATGTTTATGGATTTTTTTCTGAAATTTCCTGGAATGGAACACCAACTTATTGATAACTTTAATGCAATAACATTCCGTTAAATTCGGATAGACACACTGTGTGGAATGCCGTTTTACACGTTTCCTCGTGTATTTTACAACGAGTGTGAAAAATTACCAATTTTGTAATTCAACATATTGGACCAATATGAACAATATGGAACAATTGGAACATTGGCCCCATTCACTTGCTCACCTTTGGGTGTGACATCAATAAAATTGAATAATAAATAAAATGAAATCATAAATAAAAAATAAAATAAATAAAATGGAAAAAATTGTTTAAGTTGGTTAATTTGATAGCGCCAAACCAAATTGTGGGAATGTTGAAAATGTGTACTTTATCATCACCACGGGGAAAAAATAAGTAAACAATTGCATAATAGACTATATAGTACTGAGATGAAGAGAAGCCTGCCTTGTCCATTGCATTGTCACAGGGAGACTAATAGGCACTAAGAACGTCACAAAGAAATCTAAAAGGATGTTATCATTTACGGCGAGGTGAATTGAATACGAAATTAAGTGCGGATACCTTTCAGTAGTGTAGGTCATTTGACGGTGGCGCAGCGGTAGAGTTGCTGTCGTTCAGCGAATGCAGCGCCGGAGATGAGGGTTCGATCCCGAGATTCATTGGGATGGAACCCTCTCTAAGATAGACGTAAAGCCCACCGTTTGACCTGATCAAACGGTTTCGTTTTTACAAAATGATAAATGATCAGCTCCACATCGATTAACAAATCTACACCAAACCCAAACCTATCAGGAGCAGACGAGGGCATTCGATTCAATTCGAGATACTAGCGACCAAGACGGATGTGTATAGCAATTCATTTTTCCCTGGCACAATTAAAGCATTGAATAGTCTTCACACTGCTACCGTTACTCAACCAGACGCCATTCAATTTGAGGTAGCTCTCGTTCTCCAAGAAGCCCTTCTTGCTTAAGTCCATAGTCCGCCACCTCCAGTTTAAATTCCATTTGGAATATTTTGGAGGAGCAAGAACCAAGAACCAAGACTACAAGTGCCGTCTGTACGGAGTTTGCACGTTATCTCCGTGACCTGCGTGGGTTTTCTCCGAGAACTACGGTTTCATCCCATACTCCAAAGACGTACAGGTTTGTAGGTTAATTGACGGTATAAATGTAAATTGTTCCTAGTGGGTGTCGGAGAGCGTTGATCCACGATAGCGGGGATCGCTGGTGGGCGATGACCAGCTGGGTCGTCTGGCCTGTTTCCGCGCTGTTTCTCTAAAAGTAAAAACTAAAACTAAACTCAAACAACTGAGTACCGTGTCAATGTTTATCTATTATTTCAGGAATAAGTTTAGGATTTCATATAAACATATAAGATCACATGTTGCCCTGACATGATTGTAGCGGCATATTGTGTTTATGAGGCAAACACAATTAGTTTAGTTTACTTTAGTTTAGTTTAGTTTAGTTTAGTTTAGTTTAGTTTAGTTTAGTTTAGTTTAGTTTAGTTTAGTTTAGTTTAGTTTAGTTTAGTTTAGTTTAGTTTAGTTTAGTTTAGTTTAGTTTAGTTTAGTTTAGTTTAGTTTAGTTTAGTTTAATTTAGTTTAGTTTAGTTTAGTTTAGTTTAGTTTAGTTTAGTTTAGTTGAGTTTAGTTTAGATTAGTTTAGAGATACAGCGCGGAAACGGGCCCCTCAGCCCACCTAGTCCGCACCGACCAGCACATTAACACTATCCTACGACTGGGGACAATTAACACATACACCAAGCCAATTAACCGACATACCTGTCCGTCTTTGGAGTGTGGGACGAAATCGAAGATCTCGGAGAAAACCCACGCGGTCAAGGGGGGAACCTACAAACTCCGTACATACAACATCCGTAGTCGGAATCAAACCCGGCTCTCCAGCGCTGCAAGCGTTGTAAGGCAGAAACTGTACCGCTGTGCCACCGGAAACGCCAGTTTGGAGTTAATTTAAAAAAAAGCCTATCACGTATCAGGGATGAGCCAGAACAATATTGCAATGTCTTAAATATAGCATATTACAAAGTTGATCATTTATTTTTATAACACAAAGAATTTCCTAAGTCAGACCTTAATGAGATTGTTTCGATCTGGACAGAATACCGCTTGTTTCAGACTTTAGTGGAGCTGTAATATCTCTCACTCTATATTTTCATTCAATATAAAATTAAAATATATTTGCCGGTGAACAGTTTTCAATTAGGAATCAAATAAAGAAAGACATTTAGGATGGAGATAAAGTCTAGATTATTTCACAAACAAGTTATGATATTAACGTGATACTATGCAGAGAGGACTGGCAGCATTATAGTGCATATATCTCTTCAGCTCATATATAACATACAATGAGATCTGATCAACGAAACCAAAATTGCGAAACTCTGCCAGTAGTGACAAATTAGTTAAACGAAAAAGTTAAGGAATCACCAGTCATAAGCTGGAAGCACATAGTGGCGGAAACCCACATCAGGCCTTCGTTATTGCTATCTCAGAAATGGTGGCACGCGCATATAATTTCGACATATTTTGCAGGATTAAAGCGAAGTGATTCTGATCCGGGGACACCAACGCTTCAGATCGTTCAGTTAGTTCGATGACAGGAGACTTTCATATTTGCCTGGATTGTATCTTGGTATTCATCCATCAGGATTTTTTCGATAATGCCATGCATTTCTCCCATCTCGACTCATCGAAGTACGCTTCTCATCCTCGATTCATGATGTAATTTTATTTCAATAACCGTCCATTTTAACGAGAACTTGCTTCAGGTAAACTGTGTTAGCAAGCACAATGAACAAAGCAAATTGCGCCATAAGCCATATCATCAAGAAGGATATTTGAATCTCCTGTGGAGAATGGAAAAACAATGGATCCAGATTTTAGCCTAACTTAAATAAATCGTCCGCCTCTTTACATTGGAAAGTATTTTTCCATGAATGGTATAAAATATATTTTTATGGGAGGAGGATACTCAGTCACTCATTAGGAGGAGTGTTTCACTTTCCTAACCCAACATATAATGCTTGCAGTCAGAAAAAATAAATGTAACATCTGCAATTAATTGATGGTAGTCTTGTATGGGAATATCTACAACATCGCACGCATTGAAATTTCAGCCGGAGTCGCAGTAAAATTATTGCGCGTATTCAGTCACCCTAAATCATTCCTGGTATTATTTTTTAAGGCGCCGATGGCAATTCTCTCAAAGCGGGTAAGCAAGAAGATTGGCCTACTCTTCTGAATATTTCATTTTTCTCCCGTGAGGAGTGTCGTGATTTGTCTGGTTCGATCCTACTGCGGTATTCAACATAAAATTAACGTTTCTCCACTTTACTTCCCCGGAATAGAATTGTAATCTTTGCTTCATTTAGATTGAGAGATACAGCGCGGAACCAGGCCATTCTGTCCACCGAGTCCGCGCCACCCAGCGATCCCCGCAAATTAACACTCTCCTGCACACACTAGGGACAATTTTTACATTTACCCAGTCAATTAACCTACATACCTGTACGTCTTTGGAGTGTGGGAGGAAACCGAAGATCTCGGAGAAAACCCACGCAGGTCACGTGGAGAACGTACAAACTCCGAACCTGAGTCTCCGGCGTTGCATTCGCTGTAAGGCAGAAACTCTGCCGCTGCGCCACAGTGCCGCCTTGTATTAGTTGTTTTACTCCATTCAAAGAATGTGTACAATTCATTAAAAAATACTTCACAATTGCAACTTCCATATCAATTAGATACAGGTGAACAAAGACCCGTGCCTTTCTATTCTTGATTGCTAATGCCTAAAAAATGATCTAGTGTAATAGTCTAAAGTGTAATTCCACTACTTCAAATTAAAGAATCCACCACATAAAACTGCATTTTCGCAGCCTGTTGCAACATGTTCAATCGATAACAATTGCAGTTTCTCTAAGGAGGCTTCCAATGTGTTATTCCTGTCGGTAGAGATTACGTTTGCAGATTAGTTATTTGTAAATATTTAATGGATTCTAATGGGAAGAAAAGTACAGTATGTTTGGATTTGAATGTTCCACGGGATAGAACACCCCCCCCTTCTGAATATATCTTCAATGCTAAAAGATGCCAACGCGTGGTGGTGGTACTGTGAAGGACGTCATCCGAAATAATGATCTGAATTTCCTAGTAAGTATCTCACGCAGCCCATAGTAGTAAGTATATACGTAGTAAGTAGTAAGTATCTACGCAGACATTTTGAATAGGTTAAGGATCGACATCCACCAGGACTCGCGTGGTGTTCCCTCCTCGCACCGAAACTACCTTGTGACGCTTTTACAGAAAGAACGTGCAGACGATATTTTCTTGTCTCTCAATGTTTCTAATTATCCTAAACAGTTTAACTTGTATCCATGCACCATTCAGAATCATTTCTCAAGTGATTCAAATGGATCTAATCAGCTAAATTCGACATATTTCAATGAACGCTGCGCAACATGCACCACCATCATGTATATTGTTGGCAATTTACAATGGTTCATTAAATTACTATTCTGCACTCCTTAAGATACAGGGGGAAACCAGAGAACATGGAGGAACCAGGCACAACCCCAAGACGCATATGTAAACATCACACAAGCAGCACCAATGATCAAGATTGATGATCTTTATTTTGGTGACATCAACAGGCAGCTCTATTAGCTGCGTCAGTGTGTCAGCCAATTGGTCTGCATTTTCAATGTCTGGTGAGGAGAGGAAATAAATAAATCATAAACAAATAGTTAATCGGATAATAACTAAGCAGACAGCGAAATAATTTGATGAATAAATGAACAAATGCGAAAACAAATTTTAAAACAACGTTACAATTTCATAAGACCATGGCTGTATTATATGTATCAGTTACTCAGCAATTACTGAAACATTCAACCTTAATTAATACCTATCCTTCCTTTCTCAAATATATAGCCAGTATATAGCCATTGATGTAAATTATTCCATAGGACTGTAAGAAACACCGGTTAATTAAACTATTACATCCAATACATGCATAACGTACTAATTGTCCTCTTCAATGATTTTAAATTAATTTGATCTGCGACAGGTAAGGACTTTCGTAGTAAAATTTACTTCCGAAGTACAAAGCCAACGCTTCTCCAATATGCAGCAAAATAGACACTACCATGAAAACTTCAACGTTCCATTTTTTTAATGCGAATATTAAACTTATCTGATGGTTCGTATAAAGTGCTTTTGCATTCCTAGGCAACCATGATTAATTTTCACCGTATTATCGTTATCGGTGTTGTACTGGTCGAGTTCAGGAAGTGAAGCGGTACACACTCCCCAGTTTGCAATTCGGTGCAGTCAGTATCTTCAACAATTTCTCCCGGACCACCCATTTTGAAGCAACGTTAAAGAAAGCACACTAACACCTCAGCTTCCTTCGGAGGCTAAGGAATTTCGACATGTTCCCTAAAACTCTCACCTCCTTCTTCAAATACATCACAACTTGGTTTGGGAATCGCCCCATCCACGACCGCAGGAAATTGCAGCGAATTGTGGACGCAGCACAGACCATCACACAAACCAACCTCCCTTGAACTGGTGCCGTTTTTTCCTCACGCTACCTCGGTAAAGTCAGCAGCACAATGAAGGACGACTCGCACCCTGGCCACTCCCTCTTCTACCCTCTCTCATCAGGCAACAGATATAGAACTCTGAAAACGCACACTTCCAGATTCAGGGACAGTTATTCCCAGCTATTATCAGGCAATTGAATCATCCTATCAAAAAACAGGAGCAGTCCTGAACTAATCTCTACATCATTGGAGATCCACGGTCTACCTTTGGTCGGACTTTGTTGGCTTGACCGTGCACTAACCGTTATAGCCTGGCCATGTATCTCTACACTCTAAATAATTGCAATAATGTATTGCCTTTCTGCTGACTCCATGGCACGCAAAAAAATGTTTCACTATATCTTGGTACACGAGACAAAAACACTAAACTGAACTAAGATGAACAGTAAATTATTGTTCAACTTTGCAGTGCGTATCACAACTTTATGTGATGGATGACTTTAGACGCGGAAGAAGTTGCATACTGCGAGGCTCTTATGACCCAACAAAAATGTAAACTAAGGAAACGATGTTGAGTTTCAAGAAATAAAAGGTCATTGCAGTGTCACTACAGCAAATGTAAAATAGTTTTTAACAACAAGCCTGCATTTTTTTTCTTAATTCGTCATGCATCTAATATCTTCCCCTTCAACGTATACTGAATGTATGTTTGCTGATTTACATTTGGAAAAAAAATTGACAAGCTTCTTCAAGAATCAGGTAACTAGGTACTAGAAATGTTTTAAATGCTACTAAAGAACATTATTTGAAGGATATATTCATCTAATGACATCATAATAAATGGTCCCGTTTTTCTCAACGATATAAAGCGTCGAGACCGGGATAATTGAGCGTCATCTCGCAGACTATTTCCGAAATCTGGTTTAATTCCAATTACTAAGGGGCTGTTTTGCGTACCGCAGCCATGTTCTCCCTGTTACCTTTTTATTTTATAACAGAATCTCCGCTCTCCCTAATGTATCACAGCATCATGCAAGACAGCAATCTATTTGACGACAAGAGTTTGCCTCGAAAATGCGTGCGCATAATAGATTCATTGATATGTGCATCCGCTGGGGAGAACATGCGTTTTCGGGAGAAAAAAAGGGAATAGGCTAATGGAAAAAGTCAGAGCAGACGAAATGTTGATAGGCCTAACTTCACAATTCAAAGTCATGGGAAGGAAAACACGAAGGCGTGGTAACTAATTTGCCGATTTTTGAGCATTACCTGGATCCGGCACTGCGGGCAATTTGTCAGTGAAATGTGGAGATGATATCCGTGACTCAATCCATTGTGTGATTTATGCGTGGTTAATATAAAGATTTAATGAGTATTTCCAGAGTGCATCAATATACACCCCTCTATCTGCTTATGGCATTGTGCAAATATGCGTGAACATGGTTGATTCCCTACATAAAATCTATCAACTCTACATAACTCCCATCAACTGGCTGATAAGTTCACAGGCACTGATGTTCTGCATCCCAGGGCATTCACGGAGGTGGCTCTAGGAATCGTGGACTCATTGGTGATCATTTTCCAATCTTCAATAGATTAAGGATCAGTTCCTGTGGATTGTTGTGTAGCTAATGCTATCCTATTTTTCAAGAAAGGAGCGAGGGAGAAAACGGGGATTTAAAGAGTCGTTAGCTTGACATCGGTGGTGGGGAGGATGCTGGAGTCAATTATTAAAGAGGTAATAACGGCGCATTTGAATAGCAGTAAAACGATTGGACCAAGTCAGCATGGATTTATGAAGGAGAAATGCTGCTTGACTAATTTTCTGGATTTTTTTATGAGGCTGTGACAAGTGAAATGGATGAAGGGGACACAGTGGATGTAGTGTATCTAGACTTTCTGAAAACCTTTGATAAGGTCTCACACGGGTGGTTGGTGCGTAAAATTAGAGCGCATGGTATTGCGGGCAAGGTATTGACCTGGAGAGAGAATTGGGTGGCAGACAGGAAGAAAAGAGTGGGAATAAGCGGGTCCTTTACAGAATGGCCGGCAGTGGCGAGTGGAGTGCCGCAAGGCTCTGTGTTGGCGACGCAACTATTTATAATATATATTAATGATCTGGATAATGGAATTATACTTAAAACCAGCACGCTTGCAGATGACACAAAGCTCGGTGGCAGTGTGAACAGCGAAGAGGATGTTAGGAGTTTGCAGGGTGGCTTGGACAGCATGAGTCAGTTGGTAGTTGCATGGCTGATGCTGTATAATGTAGATACGTGTGAGGTTGGCCACTTTGGCAGCAAAACAAGGTGGGAGATTATTATCTCAATGGGGTCAGGGCGCAGCGGTACAGTTACTGCCTTACAGCGAATGCAGCGTCGGAGACTCGGGTTCGATCCTGACTCCGGGTACCGACAGTACGGAGTTTGTACGTTCTCCCCGTGAACTGCGTGGATTTTCTCCGAGATCTTCGGTTTCTTCCCACACTCCAAAGACGTACAGGTATGTAGGTTAATTGGTTGGGCAGATGTTTTTTTTTAAATGTCCCTAGTGGGTGAAGGATAGTGTTAGTGTGCGGGGATCGCTGGGCGTCGCGGACCCGGTGGGCCGAAGGGCCTCTTTCTGCGCTGTATCTCTAAATCTAAAAATATAAAATATAAAAATTAGGTAAAGGGGAAGTCTAACGAGACCTTGGAGTCCTTGTGCACCCGTCACCGAAGGTAAGCATGCAGGTAAAGCAGGTAGTGAAGAAAGCTAATATCATGTTGGCCTTCATAACCAGAGGATTTGAGTATAGGAGCAAATAGGTTTTCGTGCAGTTGTATGGGACCATGTTGAGAGTACACCCTCTGGAGTACGGTGTGCAGTTTTGGTCTCCTAATTTCAGGAAGCACGTCCTTGCAGCTCAGTTTATATTCACAAAGCTTAATCTATGGGATGGAGGGATACTCATTTGAGCAAAGATTGGAAAGACTAGGCTTGTATTCACTGGAGTTTAGAAGGATTAGAGGGGATCAGTACAAAATCCTCCTCATGACGTACAAATCCCTCCATAACCTGGCCCCATCCTACCTGACTCACCTCCTCCACAGGCACACTTCCACCTGCACCCTCCGCTCTGCTGCTGCCAACCTCCTGTCGTCCCCCCCCCCCATCCGGACCAAACTCAGATCCTGGGGGGACAGGGCTTTCTCCATCGCTGCTCCCACCCTCTGGAACTCACTACCCCAAACCGTCAGAGACTCCTCCTCACTCCCTACATTGGAAACATCACTGAAGTCTCACCTGTTCAGCACTGCCTTCAACCACTGACCGTCACCTCACCTTCTGTCTCCTTTTTCTGTTCGTTTACTTATTTATCTATTTATTTTCTTCTCTATGTTCTAGTAATCCATGTAAAGCGTCTTTGAGTGTTTGAAAAGCGCTATATAAATGTAATGCATTATTATTATTATTATAATTATTATTATCTTTTAGAGACGTATAAAATAATAAAAGGACTGGACAAGCTAGATGCAGGAAAAATGTTCACAATGTTGTGGGAGTCCTGAACCAGGGGCCACAATCTAAGAACAAAGGGGAGGCAATTTAAAACAGGTGCAAATAAACGTTTTCATCCAGAGAGTTGTGAATTTGTGGAATTCCCTGCTACAGAAGGCAGTGGAGGTCAATTCACTGGATGAATTAAAAGAGAGATAGATAAAGCCCTAGGGGCAAGTTGAATCACGGGATATGGGGAGAAGACAGGCACAGGTTGTGGAGGATCAGCCATGATCACAATGAAAGGCGGTGCAGGCTCGAAGGGCCAAATGGCCTCCTCCTGCACATATTTTCTATAACCATATAACCATATAACAACTACAGCATGGAAACAGGCCTGTCCGGCCCTACCAGTCGACGCCGACCACTCTCCCTGACCTAGTCTCATCTAACTGCACTAAGATCATAACCCTCCAATCCCCTCCTATCCATATACCTATCCAATTTACTCTTAAATAATAAAATCGAGCCAGCCTCCACCACTTCCACCGGAAGCCCATTCCATGTTACCCCTAAACTTTTGTCCCTCAATTCTGAAGCTATGTTGACTTGTTGGAATCTTCCCCACTCTCAAGGGGAAAAGCCTACCCACGTCAACTCTGTCCGTCCCTCTCAAAATTTTAAAAACCTCTATCGTCCTCCCTCAACCTTCTACGCTCCAAAGAATAAAGACCCAACCTGTTCAACCTCTCTCTGTAGCTTAAGTGCTGAAACCCAGGCAACATTCTAGTAAATCTCCTCTGTACCCTCTCCATTTTGTCGACATCCTTCCTATAATTTGGCGACCAGAACTGCACACCATAATCCAGATTCGGCCTCACCAATGCCCTGTACAATTTTAACATTACATCCCAACTTCTATACTCGAAGCTCTGATTTATAAAGGCAAGCATACCAAACGCCTTCTTCACCACCCTATCCACATGACATTCCACCTTCAGGAAACAATGCACAGTTATTCCCAGATCCCTCTGTTCCACTGCATTCCTCAATTCCCTACCATTTACCCTGTACGTCCTATTTTGATTTGTCCTACCAAAATGCAGCACCTCACACTTATCAGCATTAAACTCCATCTGCCATCTTTCAGCCCACCCTTCCAAAAGGCCCAAGTCTCTCTGTAGACTTTGAAACTCTACTTCATAATTAACTACACCACCTATCTTAGTATCATCTGCATATTTACCAATCCAATTTGCCACACCATCATCCAGATCATTAATGTAAATGACAAACAACAGTGGACCCAACACAGATCCTTGGGGTACTCCACTAGACACTGGCCTCCAACCTGACATACAATTGTCAACCATTACCCTCTGGTATCTCCCATTCTGCCATTGTTGAATCCATCTTGCAACCTCACTATTAAGACCCAACGATTTAACCTTCTTAATCAACCTTCCATTTGGAACCTTGTCAAATGCCTTACTGAAGTCCATATAGAGAACATCCACAGCCTTGACCTAATCAATTTCCCTGGTAACCTCTTCAAAAAATTCAAGAAGATTAGTCAAACATGACCTTCCAGGCACAAATCCATGTTGACTGTCTCTAATCAGGCCTTGTTTATCCAAATATTTATATATATTGTCCCTAAGTATCTTTTCCATTAATTTTCCCACCACAGACGTCAAACTAACAGGTCTATAATTGCTAGGTTTACTTTTAGAACCTTTTTTAAACAAAGGCACAACATGCGCAATGCGCCAATCTTCCGGCACCATCCCCGTTTCTAATGACGTTTGAAATATTTCCGTCATAGCCCCTGCTATTTCTGCACTAGCTTCCCTCAATGTCCTAGGGAATATCCTATCAGGACCTGGAGACTTATCCACTTTTGTATTTTTCAAAAGTGTCCGTACCTCCTCTTCTTTAATCCTCATAATTTCCATCACTACTCTACTTGTTTCGCTTACCTCACATAATTCAATATCATTCTCCTCGGTGAATACCGAAGAAAATAAATTGTTTAATATCTCCCCCATTTCTTCCGGCTGAGCACATAGCTGTCCACTCTGACTCTCTAATGGACCAATTTTATACCGCACTATCCTTTTGCTATTGACATATCTGTAGAACCCCTTGGGGTTTACTTTTACATTACTTGCCAAAGCAGCCTCATATCTTTTTTTCGCTTTTCTAATTTCCTTCTTAAGATTCCTTTTACATTCTTTATATTCCTCTAGAACCTCATTTACTCCCTGCCGCTTATATTTATTGTATATCTCCCTCTTTTTCCGAACCAAGTGTCCAATTTCCCTGGAAAACCACGGCTCTTTCAAATTATTATTCTTTCCTTTCCACCGAACAGGGACATAAAGACTGTACTCTCAATATTTCACCTTTAAATATCCTCCATTTCTCTATTATATCCTTTTCATAAAACAAAAAGTTCCATTTCACTCCTTTTAAATCCTTTCTCATCTCCTCAAAATTAGCCTTTCTCCAATCCAAAATCTCAACCCTTGGTCCAGATTTGACCTTCTCCATAATGATATTGAAACTAATGGCATTGTGATCACTAGACCCAAAGTGCTCCTCAACACATACCTCCGTCACCTGACCCATCTCATTTCCTAACAGGAGGTCCAACACTGCCCCTTCTCTGGTAGGCACCTCTACGTATTGCTGCAAAAAACTATCCTGCACACATTTTACAAACTCCAAACCATCCAGCCCTTTAACAGAATGTGATTCCCAGTCTATATACGGAAAATTGAAATCACCCACAATCACTACTCTGTGCTTACTAATAATATCTGCTATCTCCTTATATATTTGCTCTTCCAATTCTCGTTCCCTATTTGGCGGTCTATAATACACCCCTATAAGTGTTGCTAAACCTTTCTCATTTCTGAGTTCCACCCAAACAGCCTCCCTAATCGAGCCTTCTACTCTGTCCTGCCAAAGCACTGCTGTGATATCCTCCCTGACAAGCAATGCAACACACCCACCTCTTGCCCCTCCGATTCTATCACATCTGAAACAATGAAATCCTGGAATATTTAATTGCCAATCGCAACCCTCCTGCAACCATGTTTCACTGATCGCCACAACATCATACTTCCAGATGTCAATCCAGGCTCTAAGCTCATCCACCTTTCTTACAATGCTCCTAGCATTAAAATATACACATTTAAGGGACCCATCATTTCTTATTCTCAGTTTATTTCTTTTCCCTTCTTTCTCTCCTACATATTGGGTCTGGGTGTTTCCTCATATGTTTCTATGTTTCTATGTAACTCGCAAGAAAACTTTACGTTGTACACGTTGTATCCCCACTGAACTCTATATCTATTTATTCACAAAATGCTGGAGTAACTCAGCAAGTCAGGCAGCATCTCGGGAGAGAAGGAATGGGTGACGTTTCGGGTCGAGATCCTTCTCTCCCGAGATGCTGCCTGACATGCTGAGTTACTCCAGCATTTTGTGAATGAATCGATTTGTACCAGCATCTGCAGTTATTTTCTTGAACTCTATATCTATCTATTCTTATGTGTTTTCGATTATTATATGAAAATTAAAGTCTATCGAATTAATTAATCACATATGTGACCATCTCACTAATCACAGAAATACTTGAGGAAAAGTCCAATGTTGGGAATTATTTCATGAACGATCCGGATATATTATTGTCACCATACAATCAATGGATACCAAGATTTGCAGTGCCAATTTCATTCCCATTGTTAAATACACACAATGCCACTGCAGGAAAGTTCCCTTCGATTTCACATTAATTATTGCATTCTGAGTCCTTCATCTGAGGAAATGAGTGCCAAAATTCGACATTTGCAAACAAACTTCAAAATGTTCTGTTATAGTGCAATTTTATTGCCCATTCGTGCCGACGATGGGGATTCACAGAATTTTTATTGATTAGGACATTTCTTCCGCATGCCGATTAGAATAAAGAAAAGTAAGTTAACCCGAGACTTCACTTTGTCACAAAAAAACACAATGTCCATTTAAACTGTGATATCAGTTGAATGAATAAGTGAATTAACCAATGCAATGCAATAAGTGAATTAACCAATGCAAAAAAATCCTGCTTTCTTGTTATTTTCTGTGTCCGCAGCGAAATCAGTTCTTGAAAAAGATAAAGGTATATATATGGGACATATTTTTAAAAGAATGACGCCAAGGAATTGCTGAAGGGCAAAGCCTACCCTCGAACATAATTCACGCAGACGTAGCCTAAAAATTACTGATATCATTGTTGATCACATTCCAAGACCAGATTTAGCGTCACGCAAGATAGAAAGCCCATTCCCCTACTGTGTAATACAATCAACGAAAACGTCAAAGCAGCTACTGTCAAAGATATGCTTTATTAAAACTTTACAAATAATGTTCCTTCTTGCTCGCGTTATTTCCTTTTGTAGCAAAATGGTGCCTAGTTAAAAGTAGCTGCAAAAAGGCGACGTCACAGAAGAAGCGAAATAGAGGATAAAACCGTGTAAAAGACCAAAGCAACCATTTGCTGCACTCGCTTCATACCTATTGTGTTAAAATCGCTTTGCATTATTCATACTGACACGGTGAAATTAGTGCTTAATTAAAATTTGAGACCAATGGACGCATCCCAAAATAAATGTACATCCTGACGTAAGACTATCAGATACTTGATACATGGAGAGTTATTGGACTGGAATTGATAGCCTGTAAATCAGTGTAATCGATCAGAACAAATAAAATGGAAGTTGAGATCAATAAAAACAAGAAAGGTTCCATTATGAATCAGGCGATATTTAATTAATATGGGCAGAATAAAAACAATAAGAGGTATTCGCAAAGGAATGATTTGCTTTGCACTTGGAATAAATGAGATGTAATGCAGTACAATAAAATAATTTGCACTGACCAGAGAAAAAATGATATTGACACAGGTGTACTATTTATCACCTTTGTCAAGATACAGCTAAATCTGTTGTTTTCTGAAATCCAAACAACAGTCATACCATTCACGAGAACACTCAACCTATGCACAATTGGAAAAGCACTTAACTCGAGAACAATAACCAACATGAAGAAAATAGTGCTGCTGTCACAGCTTTGTCGATACAGAGAATGTGGAGACAAAATAAATTGGAAGAGCCGCAATAAGGTAGGCTACAGATCATTTCAAGACCCTCTGATGATCAGAGGTCTATTTAGGATTATGATAACAGGGGAGAAAACAAATTGTTTCTGAATCTGGCTCCAAGCATTTGCATCTTCTGCTGAAAGGAAAGTGGATTAAAGACAATGATTAGAGAATAAATTGTCCCTGATAACGTTGACTGTGTTTCCCGGCAAATTAATGTGTAGATGAAATCGATAAAGAAGAAGGCTCGTTCGTGTGACGGATTGGGCTGCATCCACAGCACGCTGCAACCCTTTCCGTATTGGGAATAGCAGATGTCAAACAAAATGTTGATACATTCAGATAGGATGCTTTTCACGATATATTAGTAGTTGATAAAGCTCGTGGCCAAAATGCTGAATTAATTTAGCTTTCTGAGGAGTTAGAGGCGAAGGCTTTCATTCCTTGCTGTAGCCAATGAGCTTGGACGAGAAAACATTAATTGATATTTACGCACAGGAACATCTCCATTTCAGCATAAACGATGTTGATTATTAAATAGAAAACATTATGAAGAGAAGATGATCTATATGAGATGTAGAAAGATGTGAAGATACAAATACTGCAATTAAAAATATATATATATGGAAAATGGAACAGAACATACATTACTTTGCAATGACAAATGGATTGGAATTATAATTGGCTAATGAAATAGTGAAGAAATTAGATATTCACCGAAAATAAAGAGACTCGCCCATATTTCTGTTCCATCCTCGGTTTGTGTTTCCGGTTGACTCTTTGAGAGAAAACAATGGGACACTGTGCTGTCCCAGTGCGAACAGCAAAATCATGCTATGTGAATGTACATGCACCTCAAGCTACGCAATTCCAATTGAAAAGAGCATGAGAATGATAATGACTCCCGGAATGGTAAATAAATTAATTTTTGCTTCTTTATTCGGAAAGCAAACCTAAATGGAGAAAGGATGAAACGTGTCCAGGTTCCTTCCTCCACTGGAGAAAGCTTCACATACATAAATGGGAGTCTTCGTCGAGCGAGAGTGAAATCGATAAATTTGGCAGCCGAAAGCACAATGAAAGAAACGTTCTGAAATAATTAACCTTAGCACGGATATGAAGTTGAACAAATATTCTGTAAATAACTACATTGAAAACAGGAGGTTTATAAAAAATTATAAAGTTGATTAATAAAAAATAAACGCAAAACTGCGGAAGTAACAAAGCTGATCAGGCAGCACCTAATCCGTCTGAAGAAGGGTCCCAACTCGAAACATCACCCATTCATTCTCTCCAGAGATGCTGCCTGTCACTCTGAGTTACTCCAGCATTTTATGAGCACCTATGCGGAACATGGATAGGCGACGTTTAATATCGGCACCCTTCTTCGAGACTGTTCGCGGCTGTAGGAACAAAGGTGGAAGAGAGGAGATGGAGGTGGGACTATGTACCTCGAACATGTTGGCCGGTTTGAGCAATTTGGGCAGAAACCCCTGTTTCCACACTGTCTTACTCTCCGACTATGGCTACCTCCTCATCCCGAATCAGATGTTCATGTAACTGAGTCGCTGGGGAGAATGGAATTCCGCTAAATACTACAGGAAATTGAAAGACACCCCGAACGGAAAACATCGTAGGGTGCTGGGATAATATACATGGCATAATGTCAATAGTCGAAAATCTGATCAAATAATTAAATATGACCAGAGAATTAAGTATTTTAAATCCGCTAAAACTCGCTAAATCCATTGAGTGTGTACAAACAGTTCTGATATGTGGGCGTTGTTATTATTTTAGAGATGGCAGTTTTGAAGAAAAAGTTAACAGACACAGGTTAGATAATCGATTAAATTATTTTACAGTTTTATTCATATTCAATCTGAATAAACATAAGCCTATAGGTTCAGAAGGGCACAGGAAAAAAACTACAAAGAATGGTAAAATAGTGAAGTAGTACTTTACATCAAATTGGTCAGTTGAAAGGAACCACAATCGTTATTCTTTTTTACATGTACACAGTCGGAGGGAGAGTTTATTCTGAAAAGTGAATAGACGATATGATTTCATTGTGTCGGAATTGCACAAATTCGTTAAACTGAAGTGTGCACATCCCTGTCGGCCGCAAAAGAACGAAAACATGTGGTAATATGGATGATATTTTGCGAAAAGTTCAATTGATAATAAGGAAATAAATTAAGTGTACCCGCCTTGTGCACTCCAGAAAATTCAGTGTCGCAACTGAAAATTGCCGCCGATATATATTGAAACATTTCAAAATAGAAGTGTTTCCTGGATACTGAAAATAATGGTCATTAAATATTTATTACCAGTTTAGTTAGACAGGTATATGACGGCATAGCAACTACGGTCGATAGACATATTTAAACTGCACCCACTGAACATGCAATTTAATTGCCAAACGCGATGTAATATCCTGCAACTTGCCCATGGCATAATTGCTTGTAATGATCCCAACATTACTTTTAGCTTTGTAGTTAATTTCAGGCTTTCCTCCTGAACAGACTATGACCTTCATGCTTCACAAGGCCAACGATCGGACGGTCGCACACGTTCTCCACAGACAAAGACAAATGTTTCATGTTAATATGAAATAAATGAACGACCATTCTTCGTTCAGCAACGTAGCGGACGAATACCCAGTGATTATATGAGAGGTTGACGAATTTCAGCTACTTGGGTTTTAATATTCAAATATTGTTCGAGATTTCGGACGATATCACTCGTTTTTCGATGAGGAAGCTTCTTTTCTGGTAGATTTGTGCTCTTGTTCGTAGAGCAACTACATACCAAGTAGGTTGAGTCCCAATTGCCACTCTCCACCCACACACCGTAAGAACTGTTTTGAAAACAACTGAAAATTGGTTACAATATTTACAGAAAATGTATATTTCTGTTATTCAGAAGTCAAGCTGAGCTGGTTTCTTAAAGGTGAATGTTAAACATTTTCAAACTCGAGGCACGCAGAAACAATAAATGCATGATAAATTAACGATTGTGCATCAATGCCTTAAGTCAATGAAAGAGAATGAAATAAATATCGCATGGAGAAATTATGGGACATAAATTACACAACGATCTTTATCTGCAAGCAAGGGTCCTGAATGTCTGTCGATTTATATCGAGAAATTTGTAAGTGTGCCTCATGCAATGGATATTGTTAGCTCTGTGGAAAGAATGCACGACATTACGTTTGTTTCTTGATAAATTGAACCTTATTCGGAACACTTCTTCCTCAAGTAAATCATATTTCTTTGCAGAGGATACAACAAAGAATGAACGTTCAGGTATGCACTGAAAAATATGCGGATTTCGAATAATTACAACTTATATTTATATATGTGACGTCCAAACATGAAGTAGGGTAGATGCGCTGTCAATGTTCCACTATCAGAATCGCACACTGCTCTTCGTACTCCTCAGTGTAGGGGAGCAGTAATAAATCTGGTCTTGCTTCTCCGATGAGAGAACGACTGCAGGATCTCAGATTAACTGGACAAATTGAGGTGGACCTCGCTAGGATTTAAACCTACCAGAGCAATCACTTCAAAGGATGTAATAGTGTAAGTTAAATAATGCGGCGTGATTTGGTTAACGAAACATTTAAACCGACGCATAGTTGCGCGACAAATGAATTAATGACAATATAATGGACTCCTATGTTCATGTCAATGAACAATACAGTAAAATTCTGTTTTTAGGAAACATTTTATAACAGCTTTCTTTTCTAGCGGAGTGACCCACCAACCTTCCCAGCCATGTAGGCTGCAGGCGCTACCCGACCCGTGCCGCCCCACCGGCCGCTCCTGGCGCCGCATCATTTCGGCCGCCACCACCCGCCCGAAACCACCGCAACCACCAAACGTCGCTGCCGTCGCCGATCCTTAGTTGCATGAGGCTGCACTCGGGCTACGTCCAATCATTGCGCCGATCTGCCCCTCTCCTTCGGCCATCAACCCTTCTGGATTTCTGTTCAGTTCCACACCGATGGTCTGAGGAAGCATCTGGACCAGATACGTCATCTCCCCATGTTCTCCAGAGCTGACACGTGACCCTTTAAGTTACTCCACCACCTTGCGCCCTTTGTGTATTATCCATCAATTGTGATTGTTTATATAATGATAATACTTACTCCGTTATAGCGGGTAATCGGCAATAACCAGCCCCAACACCCACCCCTATGGTCCATTATAAAAGCACTTTACCATATTTACTTTTGTGTTAATCCATTAAATCTATTATAACATTATTTATCATCACTGTCTGATTTCTTGAACGTGACTACGCAGAACTAAATAGTGTTTAAATGTGTAGGAAATAACTTGAGATTCTAATTTAAATCGAACGTAGACACACAAAGCTGAAGTAACTCAGCGGGACAAGCAGTATGTCTGTAGAGAAGGAATGGTTGACGTTTTGTGTCGAGGCACTTCTTCAGACAGATGTCACGGGGTGGGCGGTAGAGAGACAAAATGTAGTCGGAGTCAATAAGAATCGTGGGAGAATTGGTAATCGAGAGGGGATGGAGAGAGAGGGAAAGCAAGAGCTACTGGAAGTGAAAGAATCAATGTTCATACCGCTGGGCTGTAAGCGGCCGAAGCGAAATATGAGATGCTCTTCCTCCGATTTGCGCTGGGCATCGCACTGACAGTGGAGGAGGCCCAGGACAAAAAGGTCAGATTGGGAGTGAGCGGAGGGGGGGGGGGGGTGAGAGTGCTGAGCAACCGGGAGATCAGGTAGGTTTAGGCGGACTGAGCGGAGGGTTCAGGGGAAGGACTGCGCGTGGTTTCGCCAATATGCTGGAGTTGACACCTGGAACAGCGAATACATAGATCAGGTTGGACGTGCAGGTAAACTTCTGCCTCACCTGAAAAGACTGTCGAGGTCCTTGGACGGTGTCGAGAAGGGAAGGTAGAGGGACAAGTGTTGCACCTCCTGCAGTTGCTCGGCAAGGTACCTGGGGATGGTTGGATGGGAAGGGAGGAGATGACCAGGGAGTTGAGGATGGAACGGTCTCTGTGGAAAGCAGAAATGTGTGGTTATCGGATGTCATTGAAGAGAGTATAGATGAGGGAGTGGAGACCTGGAAAACGGAAGTCATTGAAGAGAGTAAAGATGAGGGTGTGGGGGCCCGGAATACGGAAGTCATTGAAGCGAGTAAAGAGGAGGGAGTGGGCGCCTGAATCGGTGAGTTGATGAGTGAGTTGATTCATCTGAGCGTTTCGAAAGCGCTAATTAAATGAGTTATTTCCTTAATTTCCAAATGGCAATAGCAATACCTCTGTAGATTAATGTAGGGAAATGTATCTTGTTCAAAAAAAAAGCACTAACTTCACTACCTTAATGAATGTCCTCTCATATATACACTGAAATCAAAATACTGAAGATTATGTCAACCAAGTCGGAGTTGTTGAGGAAACATCTTCCTACGACAGAAACATGGGCAAAAATAGTCCAAATATCATCACTTTATATTCTTTTGACATTGTTTATATTAGAAGGCCCAAGGGTTTTGACATAAGTTTCTCACAGTATCCAAAGATTTCTATTAGGATTTCACGACTAATAATATTCTTAACTTATCGCGCTTTATTAAAATACATCTGGACCTCCTTATCATGAAACTTTTTTTGCACTTTACAACCCTCTTTTTTCTGGTACTGTGCCATTTTTTGCAGTTTGAACAAATTCTGCGATTTCTTTTTTAATACGTGAAGTTGCGCGATATATATATTTTTTAATTTTGAATTTTCCTGGCATGGAACACCAACTGATCGATAATAATGCAAGAACATTCCGTTAAATTCGGATGGAAACATTGTGTGGAATGTCGTTTCACTCGTCTCCTCATGTATTTTACCACGAATGTCAAAGTTTACCAATTTTCAAACTCAACTAAATGGAAAAAGAAATTGACCCCATTTACTTGGTCAACATTCGTTGCGACATCAATAAAATGGGGATAAATTGATCAATTTGATTAAGTGGGTTAATTTGACGGCGCAAAACCAAATTGATTGAATATTGGAAAATGTGTAATTTACCATCTCAACCGAGAAAAACAAACAAACAATTACATAACAGTCTACATAGATCTACTATCTCAATGGTGTTAGGTTAGGTAAAGGGGAGGTGCAGCGAGACCTGGGTGTCCTTGTACACCAGTCACTGAAAGTTGGCGTGAAGATGCAGCAGGCAGTGAAGAAAGCTATTGGAATTTTGGACTTCATAACAAGAAGATTTCACTACAGGAGTAAAGAGGTTCTTCTGCAGTTGTAAGACCACATCTGGAGTATTCTTTTCACTTCTATTCTCATAATTTGAGGAAGGACATCCTTGTAATTGAGGCATTACAGCGTAGGTTTACGAAGTTGATCCCTGGGATGGCGGGACTGTTCTATGAGGAAAAATTGAAAAGACTAGGCTTGTATTCACTGGTGTTTAGAAGGATGAGAGGGGATCTTATAGAAACATATAAAATTATAAAAGGACTGGACAAGCTCGACGTAGGAAAAATGTTCCCAATGTTTGGCGAGTCCAGAATCAGGGGCCAGAGTCTTAGAATATAGGGGAGGCCATTTAAAACTGAGGTGAGAAAATACTTTTTCACCCAGAGAGTTGTGAATTTGTGGAATTCTCTGCCACAGAGGGCAGTGGAAGCCACATCACTGGATGGATTTAAGAGAGAGTTAGATAGAGCTCAAGGGGCAAGTGGAATCAAGGGATATGGGGAGAAGGCAGGCACGGGTTATTGATTGGGGACGATCAGTCATGATCAAAATGAATGGCGGTGCTGGCTCGAAGAGCCGAATGGCCTCATCCTGCACCTATTTTCTATGTTTCTATGTTTAACTGAGATGAAGAGAAGCCTACCTTGTCCATTGCACGGTTCATAGGAAGACTGATAGGCACATGGAACCTAACTAGGAAATCTAACAGGATGTGATCATTGACGGCAAGGTGACGTGAGTACGAAATGAAGGCGGCTAAGTTTCAGTTGTGTCGGATATTTGACGTTGGCGCAGCGGTAGAGTTCCTGCCTTTCGGCGAATGCAGCGTCGGAGACCCGGGTTCGAGCCGGACTACAAGTGCTGTCTGCACGGAGTTTGTACATTCTCCCCTTCACCTGCGTGGGTTTTCTTCGAGATCTACGGTTTCCTCCCACCCTCCAAAGCTTAATTGACGGTATAAATGTAAATTGTCCCCGGTGTGTGTAAGAAAGTGTTGATCCACGATAGCGGGGTGGGCCGACTGGCCTTTTTCCGCGCTGCTTCTCTAAAACTAAAAACTAAATCTAAACGAAACATCTGAGTACCGTGTCGTTGTTTATCGATTATTCAAGGATGAGTTTGGAATTTAATTTAAACATATAAGACCACATGTCGCCCTGACATGTTGCGGCAATTGTGTTTATGAGGCAAT
This sequence comes from Rhinoraja longicauda, assembly GCF_053455715.1. Classification (NCBI taxonomy): domain Eukaryota; kingdom Metazoa; phylum Chordata; class Chondrichthyes; order Rajiformes; family Arhynchobatidae; genus Rhinoraja; species Rhinoraja longicauda. The sequence goes on along the minus strand of NW_027601328.1, from coordinate 210,408 downwards.
AACAAATAGTTTAGTTTAGTTTAGTTTTAGAACACAACGCGGAAACAGGCCCTTCGGCCCACTGAGTACGCACGGACCAGCGATCCCCGCACATTAACACTATCCTACTACTGGAGATAACTCACGTTACACCAAGCCAATTAACCGATATAACTGTGCGCCTTTGGAGTGTGGGAGGAAATCGAAGTTCTCGGAGAAAACCCACGCGGTCACGAGGGGAACGTAAAACTCCACACAGACAACATCCGTAGTCGGGAGCAAACCCGGGTCTCCGGCTCTGCAAGCGATGTAAGGTAGCAATTGTTCCGCTGCACCACCGTGACCACCCATATGAAGTCAATTCTCAAAAAATAACGTATCGTGCATGAGATGTGCGATATTGCTCACCAGAAGATCGTGTGCTTTAACTCTTTACCTCAATGGAAGTCCTTGGAAAAAAATAAACAAAGGTACGTGTCATAGAGGAATGCAGCACGGAAACAGACCCTTTTGTCCATGTTAATCAAGATAGTGCTTCTACACTCGGTATACTCGCTCAAGTTTGCTCCACCTATAAATCATTGTTATCCATATAAATGTCAGTGTATTTTTAATACTGTTATACCGCATGCCTTACAACCTCCGTTGTCAGTTCTTTCCATATACCTACCGTCCTTTGTTTGATAAAAAATGGCCATCAAGTCCCAGCTAAATCTTGCCGCACTCGCCTTCAACATATTTATTTCTTGTTTTCATACGCCCACCGCGGTAAAAGGAGCATTAACCCTATCTACTCCAACACAAGGTTTTACACGCATCGAAATAATCATCCCTCGTCATCCTACTCTCAGAGGAATAAAGTACTATCCAGCTCAACCTCTCCCTCAAGCTCAGTCCCTCTAGAGCTGGCAAAATCTCCTCATTCTTTCCAGCTTAAATACACCATGAGTAAAATTGGCGCCATGAGTAAAATTGAACGCATGACTCAATGTGTGACCAAACTAACGTCTTATATCACTTGAGCATGACGCCCCAAACTCCGTGCACAATGGCCGGACCGAAGCAGCCCCCAATTTTTTTTAAACTTTTATTTGTCACCCTATGCACCTGTTCGTCTATTCACAGGGAACTTGGACCTACATTCATAGATCACTCTGCTCTACAACACTCCAAGCCATACTATTCACTGTGAATATCCTGCTCAGGATTAACATACGAACATGTAACAGCTCGCACTCATCTGCATGAAACTCCATTATCCATGCTATATTCCATTTGCCCAGCTGATCAAGATCCCCCTTTAATTTTTGATAACCATCATAACCATCGTCACTGTATACGATGCAACCTATTTTATTGATATCTGCACATTTATAAATCATGTCGTCTACACCCTCATCCAAATAGTCATTATCGCAATCGACCCAACAACGATCGCTAATGCACATTACCCGTCGTTTGTTCAAACGCCATGTTGGAGGGTTGGTCAGCTGAGACGATGTAGGTAGAGGTCAAAAATAAGAAAGGAGCAATAAATAGAATGGCAAATTTATGGGATCCCAAATAACCATCAGGAGAAAAACGAACAGATATGTAGACGGTTTCTCAAAATATCGCAACAGGTTTGTCGCAATGTTTGACCTTAACATCATTAGTGTTAACTGTGACCAGATTAATAAAAAAAGGGTTGGAGGAGACAGAAACTTCACCTCGAAGAATTTTTTGATTCGTGTAGGAAAATAACTGCAGATGCTTGTACAAATCGAAGGTATCACAAAATGCAGGAGTAACTCAGCAGGTCAGGCAGCATCTAGGAGACAGGGAATCGGTGATGACATTGCTGATTAAGCTCTGGTGCTCGTCGGTTGAGTCATGGTCCAAGGATAATTAGGAGGAGGTGTCTGAGAGTTGTCATGTGGCCTCGGCCACGTCGAGGTCAACACGCCAGACCACCACAGCACCTCCCTTGTCAGCGGGTCTGATGACTGTCAGGGTTGTTCCAGAGTGAGTGGAGGGCTGTACGTTCAGGAGGAGAGAGGTCAGAGTGAGTCAGGGGATTAGATAATTTGAGGCGGTTAATGTTACGCCGGCAGTTGGAGATGAAAAGTTCTAGTGAGGGCAGTTGGCCAACCGGGGGAGTCCAAGAGGAATGGATCTGCTGGAGACGGGAGAAGGGGTCATCACTGGCGGAGTCCTTCTCATGGAAAAAGGCTCGGAGGCGTAGGCGACGGAAGGAGAGCTCCACATCCTGGCGGAGCCAGAACTCGTTGATGTGTGGGTGGAGCGGAAAAAAGGTGAGGCCTCTGCTGAGGACAGACCGTTCGGTGCCTGAAAGGGGGAGGTCAGAGGGGATGGTGAACACCCGAAAATTGTGGGGATTGGGGTCGGATCAAGGCAGGGGGCAGGCGGGGGTGGAGGCGATGTATGGTGGGGGGTTGGTAGGTTAACAGAGCAGAGGGGGGCATGAAGACCGATGGGGGAAGTCGCTAGATTCGCCTGGCTAGTGCGGGAAGCGAGAGACCCAGTGGAACCCCTGCTGTTGTTCCCTTAAGGAGGGGGTGGTCAGTAAGACCCAGCAAAGTCAGTCGACGCGCTGTGGATCTCTGCCTCGTGGGGACTGTGGGCACAGCGCGGAGTCTGTGAGCCGGGTAAAGCTGCGGCCTGCTGCTGAGCCTGTGAGCCGGGTACAGCTACGGCTGCGGTCTGCTGCTGGGCGGTGGAGCGGTGGAGCGGTGTGGGTCGACACAGACGCTGGTGGAGGCCCGCGGGGAGCTGGAGCCCATTCCCGCACTCATAGATGCTGCCTGACTTGCTGAGTTACTCAAGCATTTTGCGAAACCTGAGTTTTGATTAGTGATGCGTCTGTGTTTGGGGAGGGGTGTGTGGTTATGGCAGTGCAGCAGATCACAACGTTTTTAGGTAGAGGCTCAGGAGTCTATCATTGAGTAAGCCGGCATTTGACCTGTGGGAATTTTTTAAATGGCAGTTGGTCAAAGTTCAGAACGCTCCAGTATGTAGACGGGTACGGATGCAAAGTAAGGGACCCGCGGATGATCAAATAGTTTGCCGATATTGCCAAAAGAATTTGGCAACGTATTGACGTTTTAATTCGATAATATGAGAGGTGGTCTTTAATCCAGCAAGAAAGAACACAAGCGGGTGATTGGAAGGGTCAAAAGGGGAAACAAAATATCCTGGCCAAGACCGAGTTAATACGCCTAGATGTGTTTTAACCCCACTGTGCATCATAAACAAGAGGGTAAAAGGGGAGAAAACGGGATTGCACAAAGATAAAGGAATGATATTTTATTCGCAGTCAGACAATGGCGACTGTACGAAGCCATTACTTTGTATCTGTACTCACCACGGAGAAGGACGTGTACGACAGCGAAATCAGTGTGGAAAAGTACAAATATGCAAGGACTGTTTGAAATCAAGGATGTGATGTTTGATCTCTTTAATGGCAATAACGTGGACATAGCTCACAGCTATCTATCGAAGGTTTTTCGTGGAGCAAACGGAAATGTTTGCAGGATCAGTAACGAGGTCAATATCTTCCTTTGTTTAAGAATGGAGTAAAGAAAATACAGGGATATATTGTTTTGGACGAAATGGCTCATGTCAGTGCTGGGAAGCTATTGGAGAGAAAGATTCGGTTAAATAAATTTAAATGGATTAGTCTCGCCGAGATATAGCAATCCACATCTGATGTAATGGCAATTTCTATACCTTCTCAAAGTCCAAATTCGATAGCCATTACTTCTCGGGGATGGAATGGAGGTGTAGCTTACGCACACACCATACTCTGAGATAGCAAAGACGAATCTTCCAAACGCTGTTTCTTGTTTAATTGGTCTTTATTAAAGTAGCACCAATCAAAAGAGTAATTCATAATCTTTCGTTCTTATCAACTGTTTCATCTTCAAACAATACAGTAAATATCATGTAGTCGTTACCGTGTGGTCCTTGTGAGTGTAGCTGGCGCGAGTGTGACTGGCGTTAGTGTAACTGGCGTGAGCGTGGTAAAAAAACTGTATTCTCTCCATCCTCCGAGACTAAACTGACCCACAATTTCTGTCGCTACGCCAGCCTCTTCCCATGTGGACACACCCCATTACGTATCAAATCACACCCACAAGCATGCAAAAAAAAATTAAAAACTAGAAATATTAAACATAGCCATAATACAATGACAATAACTAAATCAAGCGTAAATGGCTCCTACAATGGCGTATATGACAAAGCAATTACCAATAGATACCAAAAGGAGCTACAAAAGCTTAATATTTATCAAAAACAAAAGATATATGCATTATATATTGGCATTTAAAATTCTTTAGCGATTCTTCAATCTTCTCCTTCACCTTCTAGAAGCAGACGTATCTTGGTTATCGGTCGTACCAAGATGTTGTCTTTAGTCTGAAGTCGTACAGTACGCACAAAAACTTTAACGTCTGGCATGATCTCCAGTACCCTATCCATCAACCAAGAACATCGCGGTGCAGTGGAATCAACCACCAAGACGACATCACCTGGACTAAAATTTCTTCTCATTCTCAACCATCATTGACGTTCTTGAATTAGAGGTAAATATTCTTGTGTCCACCATTTCCAAAAAAGGTCTGCCATATATTGTACCTGTCTCCATCTGCGTCTACTTACAAATCGTCCTTCAGAAAGAGCCCAGGTGGAAACATTGGCTTGGTTTTCTATAAAATAATATGATTTGCTGTAAGTGCTTACAGGTCACTCGAATCACAAGAACTCTTGCTAATGGGTCGGCCATTCAAAATTGCTTCAATTTCAGAAAGACAGTTTGCAATCCTTCATCAACTTGAACTTGTTATTTAAGAACAGAGCAAAGCACATTTCGAATCATGCAGTTCAATTGTTCCCAAATACCGCCGTGACTGGATCCCACGGGGGGATTAAAATTACATCATATCCCTTGTTGAAGCATATCATTCTGGATATTATTCAGGTACAAGCCTTTAAGTGCTTCTCTCAACTTTCTTTCCGCTCCAACAAAATTTGTATCATTATCTGAGATTAATGATAAAACATGACCTCGTCGACAAATAAATCTTCGTAACGCGTGGATACAGGAGTCTGTGTCAAGTGTAGATGCAACTTCAATATGTAGGCGCTCTGCTTGCCATGCAAGTGCAGATGACACCATACCTTCTCACCAGACATCGTCTTCTTTTAATCTCAATAGGACCGAAATAATAAACTCCTACCTTTGTAAATGGAGGATTATCAGGGTGAATCCTTTCCAAAGGCAAGTCTGCCATTTTCTTTTCTCCAACTCTTCCTCGCTGACGTTTGCACACAACACAATTCTTTATAACCTTTCTTGCAGCGGAGTTACCTTTGAGAATCCAATATTTTTTACGAAGTTTCGACAACATGGGATTTACTCCTCCATGTCCGATCTATTCATGAATATGTCGTAACAGCAATGTTGAAATATGAAAGTCCTTCGACAGAATAATAGGATGCTTAGCTTCTTCAGGCATCGCTAGTTTATTCAAGCGACACCTACTCTCAGAAGTCCTTTATCCAGTATCGGGTCAAGCCTGTATAAATGACTACTTTTTTTTAACAACATGTTTTTAAATAACAAGTTCAAGTTGATGAAGGATTGCAAACTTTCTTTCTGAAATTGAAGCAATGTTCACCATCTTGTAATGTTGATAGCTCTTCCTTATATTCTTGTCTTTGACAGTAAGAGATAACTGTATTTGCCGCCTTAAAAAGATCATCCGTCCATAAACACTGTCCCTGGTATGATGCCTTAAAGACTTGCAACTCTTTGTCAACCTTTTCTTTCAGCTTGCCAGGATCCGTTTCAAAGCTACTCATAGCAGCCCGAGTTTCATTTCTCTTACGAGTCCACTGCAAAGTATTGTTTTTAATTTAAGAAACCAAGCTACCCCAATCTTCAACTTATTCCATGATGAGAAATGGGTAATTATATAGTTTGTTGAATCCAATGGGTCCTTGAAAATGGCGTTCACTAAGATGTCTTGCTTGAGCTCCGGATCATTAGCAGAGATTTCAGTTTCCAGGTTAAACTTTGGCCATTCTCAGTCTGGTTTACAGAGAAACTGGCGCATTGATCCATCTCTTAATGCTTAAGAAGCGGTCTGCTGTTAATCCTCTAGAAACTTCATCCGCAGTATTTTCCTTGGTATTGATATACTTCCTCTGTGATACATTAGTAGCATCCCTTACGAAAGAGATCCTGTTTGCGACAAATGTTTGGAAGTGTTTATTTTCATTGTTGATGTACCTAAGGACTGTCATGCTATCAGTCCAGAAGGTAGATTCATTCCAGCTTAAGCTGCAGTTCTTTTTGCAGCAGCGTGTCGATTCTGACAGCTAAGACTGCGGCTGCAAGCTCCTTTCTGGGAATCGTCATTTGCTTCAATGGTGCCACTCTGGCCTTTCTCATTATGAATGCAGCATGTACTTCATTGTTAACATTCTCCAGTCTCAGATATTAAACAGTACCATAACCACTTTCACTTACGTCAGAAAAGTAATGCAGCTGTGCAAATTTAATTTGACCAAAGTTTGTAGGCTTCATACATCGGTCCACTCTGAACTCCGAGATCTTGACGAGATCTTCTAATCACTCTATCCATCGCTGAAAGACGATTTGCGCTATACTCTCATCCCATCCAAGTTTCTTACAGAGATCCAGCAAAATTAACTTGGCTGGTAGAGTAAATGGTGCAAGAAATCCCAAAGGGTCGTAAACAGTACCGATCATGGACAGCATGCCCCGTCTTGTATATGGTCGATCCTGAATCTAGATTCTGAACTTGAAAACATCTGCTTCAACGCACCAGTGCAATCCTTGTGCTCTTTCCATGGGCAGATTGGCTTTATCCAAATCCAACTCCCGGATTTCCGTGGCTCTCTTATCTAGTGGAATAGTTTCCAATACAGTACGGCTGTTGCTAATCCATTTCGACAGCATGAATCCTCCCTTGTTGCAGAGGGAAGTCAAATGTTGTACCATTTTAATTGCGTCTTGTTCCGTAGACATGGATTTAAAATAATCGTCCACATAGAAATAGCTCTATACTGTGTTTGTCACTTTTCCTGGAAAGTGAGCTTTATTGTCCTCAGCGGTTTTCCTCATTGCGAAGTTTGAAAAACTTGGAGATGACACTGCGCCAAACAGATGTACTTTCATCCGGTATTCAACAAGATCTTGTTGTGCATCACCACCCGGGTACCATAGGAATTGCAAATAGTCGACATGCTTTTCCAATACATTGACCTTTTAAAAAAAAAATAGATGTAGGGAAACAGCGTGGAAACAGACCCTTCGGCCCACCGAGTCCGCGCCGCCCAGCGATCCCCGCACATTAACACTATCCTACACACACTAGGGACATTTTTTTCATTTACCCTGGCAATTAACCTACATACCTGTACATCTTTGGAGTGTGGGAGGAAACCGGACATCTCGGAGAAAACCCACGCAGGTCACGGGGAGAACGTACAAATTCCACACAGACGGCGCCCGTAGTCAGGATCGAACCTGAGTCTCCGGCGCTGCATTCGCTGTAAGGCAGCAACTCTACCGGTGCGCCACCGTGCCGCCCTGATGAAACATTGCCTTGATATCCGCCATCAAATCTACCGGCTCCTGTCTGAATCTGATGAGAACTCCGATGAGTGGGTTCGTTAAGTCTGGACCCTGCAGCAGTTGACAGTTAAGTGATTTACTTTTGAAAACCGCAGCACAGTGGAAAACCACTCTTAATGTTCCTTTCTTTGAATGATACACCCCATGGTGTGGGATATACCAAAGCTCTCCATCACCACAATTCCGCTGGTCTTCTGGCACCCTTTCGGCATAACCATTATCAATCATCTCAGTGAGGAAAAATGTATATTCATCATGAAATTTGGTATTCTTGCCAAACTTGCGTTTCAGATTCTAACTGCGTTGTTCTGCAATGCAACGGTTATTCGGCAGACTAACACTTTCTTGTTTAAAAGGTAAGTCTAGGCAATAGTGCCCTTCCATCATCTTTACTGGGTGATTCATTATTTCCGAAAATGTACTTCTTCTCTGGACATTTCTTCTGATTCGTTATTGGTTCTTTCATTGAATTCGTGATTATATTGCATGGTCAACAAATCCTCCAGATTTACAATAAATATTCGATTGACGGCAGCAGCAGTATAGTTATTCCTTTTTCTGCCTTTGTTGTTCCTTCTCAAGGACCCAAAGATAACCCATCCGAGTATGGTTTTCACAGAAAACTCTCCTTGAGTGTCAATCTCCTTGACTGGTAACAACCTTTCTAGGTTCTTATGCCTTCAAATCATTCGTTCCGATAAGTACATCGATATCAGAATTTATATTAGGTATCTTGACATCCTCCAAGTAAGGCCATTTTTCCAAGTCTTCTTGCTTAGGTATATTTGGATGAGAGACGGGCATCTTGTGTAAACACATCAGATATTTGTATCACTTGTCTTCCTCCAGACTAGATATTTCCATACTTGTGATATGATAACTAACGTAGCATTTTTGACCTTTTGTTCCATTTGCTCCGGCTTCGCGTCCATATTCCTCTGTTCAATGCGAAGCAATTCAGGGTGATCTTGTTTGCATATATTACAAGTTATCCGATTCTTGCAGTCTTTAACCATGTGTCCTTTCTTCCGGAAAGTTCCGGAAGTGGCGGCGCTGCCCTGCAGCTGCGGCTCGCCGGCAGTCTGTCTGTCTTTCTTCTTTCTTTGTCTATTTGTTAGTGTTATATGTATGAAATAGTCTATCTTTAGCTGTCTATATGTGGGGGGTGGTGGGGGGGATGTGGGGGAAACCTTTAAAAATCTCTTCCTCAACGGAGATGCGACCCTTTCCGAGTCGTATCTCCGTTTGCGCTAAAAAAAAATAAAAAAACGCGGGGCCTTCCATCGCCCGCGGGGCCTTCCATCGCCCGGTGCGGCTCGGCCGCTGGACTTAACAGTGCCCGGTGCGGCTCGGCCGCGAGGCCTTCCATCGCCCGGTACGGCCGCGGGACGGTTCAGCGCCAGGTGCGGCTCGGCCGCGGGGCCTTCCATCGCCCGGCGCGGCTCGGCCGCGGGAACTAACACCGCCCAGAGCGGCTCGGCCGCGGGACTTTACATCGCTTGTGCGGCTCGGCCGCGGGACTTTACATCGCTGGTGCGGCTCGGCCGCGGGACTTTACATCGCTGGTGCGGCTCGGCCGCGGGGCCTTCCATCGCCCGGCGCGGCTCGGCCACGGGACTTGGCTGCGCCGGGCGATGGAAGGCCCCGCGGCCGAGCCGCACCAGTGATGTAAAGTCCCGCGGCTGAGCCGCGCTGGTCGATGGAAGGCCCCACGGCCGAGCCGCACCTGGCGCTGAACAGTCCCGCGGCCGTACCGGGCGATGGAAGGCCCCGGCCGCGGGGCCTTCCATCGCCCTGCTCGGCTGCGGGATGTTTCAGCGCCCGGTGCGTCTCGGCCACGGGGACTTGGGCGTGGGGAAGAGAGCGGAAGTTTTGTTGCCTCCATCACAGTGAGGGGGTGTTTGGAGTCACTGTGATGGATGTTTGTGTTGGGGTTATGTGTCTTGTGTTTCTTTTTTTTGTGTGACTGCTGGTAACGTAATTTCGTTCGGTACCTCGGTACCGAATGACAAATAAAGGCTCTGTATCTCTGTTCTTCAGGCATCCATAACAGATTCCTTTCTCCTCCAAGAAGTCAATCTTTACTTTATATTCCCTTTTCTTGAATTTTCGACACCATCTTATAGTGTGACCAACTTCATTGCATGAAAAACAAAACCCTTGCGGCTTAAAGGTAGATACATCCTTTTTTATTCCGTCCTTCGTTTCTACGGGTGTTACGGCAGCAGCAAAACTGCTTTCATAAGGTCCTCGTCTTCCCATGGTTTTAGTAAAGCTAGAGCCTTTGACAGTTGCTGATTTAGGATCTTGAATATTCCCATAGCGTAGGTTGGACATGAACCGTACTTCTCTTTCCATGAAATTCATCAGGCCAGGAATCATGGCCTCTCTATCATCAACCTCCTGTATCAAGCCTGCTTTATCTCTCCACTTTTCTCTACGCCTATAGGGCAGCTGTAGAGTGATAGCCTTCACATTACTAACAACATTCATTTCTTCCCTGTGGATGCTATTTCTCATTGAATTGCAACAACCCCTAAGAAATATCGCAAACTCATGCAAAGCCTTCACTTCTTCCGCCTTGATAACTGACCAAGCAAAGGCCTTTTTCCTTTTTCTGTTTGTTACCAAACTGCTCTTCAAGCAACTCTCTTGCCATTTGATAGCCCTCATCCGCAGGCAAATGTCGACAACTCTTAACAAGCTGCTTCGAAAATCCGCTTGTGTATTGCTCCAGAAATCGTAACCTATCTCTGTGACTTGTAGTTTTCATTCCCACTCCTTCTTCAAACGCTACTATGAAAGTTTCATATTGTAAAGATCACCATCATATTTAGGAATTCCCATTGGATGTAAGGTGACAGAAAGATTTTGTTGAATCATGTGATCGCTGAGTCTAGTTTGATTCCTTACCGATTCACAGAATTCATTTTGAAATCCCTGGCTTAGTGCAGATCGATCCAGATAAATCTTGTCACGAGCCCCATAATCAGTTGTTTGTTTCTGGCTAGGTGCAGGAAGCTGATGAACAGGCCTCTGAGAAGAGTACTGGGTTGGATTATTTCGAGCCTTAACAGACATCCCAAAGGCAGGTTGCTTTGGTTTATTGTTGTCTGCCATTCACTTACTCAGTGCCAGTTTGGCGTCACGAGACCAGAACTGGCCCTGGCTGTGGGTTGACTTTAGCTGATGTTTCCAGCTTAGTAGCTCCTGCTTTGATTAAGGAACTCTTCTTCTGAGATATTCTCGAGGTGTATTTTGATCTTTGGCCTTCCAGTATGTCCCTCCATGCCCCAGCAGTTGCCAGCTTCGTGGCTATTTCCAACCGTTCCTTCTCTCTCTTCAGTAGTTCTGCCTGTCTTTCAATCTCCCTCTTCAGCTGTTTTGCTCGTCTTTCAGTCTCTCTCTTCAGCTTGGCTTCTTGTTCCTCAATCTCATATTTTTCTCTAAGGCGGCAGCTTCTACCGAGAGAGCAGCCATCTCAGCTTCAGCTTCAATTTGAGCAAAGACCCTCGTAGTTGAAATGGCTACAGAACCAGATTTACGTCTGGATCTTCGCGTTCAAACGTTTGGCACACTATCCTGAGGTATAGTTTCTTCTCCCACTTCAACACCTTGTTGCATCGCACCTTCTACTGTAGAGTGCAATGTTTGAGCTATGGTTTCAGACAACCACTTCTCCGCGTCAGCCATGAAACCATCAAAAAATTCCACCCTCTCTTGGAACCACTGAGTGTGCCATTCGAGTTCCTCCTTTGGTAATTGCAAAGACAGTATTGAGTGTTGTTTTTCTCCAACCTCATGGCAAAAGTTAAGTAGTTGATCCAGATTAAATTGTACATTGTTCGCATTCCCATTTGATTCCATCAGTTCCTTCAGATATTCAATTATTTTGATGACCCGCTTCCACAATTTGTCTCTCTCCTTCTGACATCTTTCCAGATAGGCTGCCTCTCCCTTTTCCGAAAGTTTAATCTCTCTTTTCTCATATCTTCTTGATTTTTGTTCCGAATCTCCTTCAGGTGGCGGTTCTTCATACTTACCTGATGATGAATTGGTGCTTATCGCTATGTTCCAGAAACACCAGAAGAATTCAAAACAGAATGAGTATTCCTTCAAAACACATCATTAATTCCAAGTCTGAAAGTCTTCGGCCAGTGCCTATGGTAAACAATCGCTAGCTGAGCACCTTATCTTGTAGAAGTTCACAACATCGTTAATTTTCAATGTCATGCTCACCGACTTTGGGTTTCTTATCTCCTCGTAGCATAAACAAGCTTCTTGTATCAAATAGTATTACTGCAGAATTTTCTCACATGCTTTTAAGTTTTTTAAACTTCCTAACTTAAAATAACGACGAAACAGTCGTCATCTCATGGAACCCGGTCAATGAAGTCTTCAATCTTCCAATGATCCAGTTGTAGACCGTGTCAATTTTCCTTCGACCGGCAGATTCTTTATTCCTTAAATTTCAGCTCTAATCCCTGGCAGAGATTCAGCGTCTACTTCAATTCCACGGTTGAATCGGATTTTGCTTGTAGAACAAGTCTTTCTTAGATTTTTCTGTCAGAATATCTTTTTTACTCTCCCTCCAAAATCAGAGGAAAACTTTTTACTCCATATCCATTCAGAGAAGTATTTTACACTAATGTAATGGCAGTTTCTCTTCCTTCTCAAAGTCCAACTGCGATGGCCATTTCTGCTCGGGGATGGAATGGAGCTCTAGCGTACGCACACGCCGCACTCTGAGATAGCACAAACGAATCTTCCAAACGATGTTTGTTGATTAATTGGTCATTATTAAATTAGCACAAATGAAAAGAGTAATTAATTACCTTTCGTTCCTATCAACTGTTTCTTCTTCAAATAATACAGTAAAAATCGTGTAGACGTGACCATGTGGTCCTTGTGAGTGTAGCTGGCGCGAGTGTGACTGGCGTTAGTGTGACTTGCGTGAGCGTGGTAAAAAAAAATATTCTCTCCATCCTCCGAGACTAACCTGACCCACAATCTCTGTCGCTACGCTAGCCTCCTCCCATGCGGCCACTCCCCATTACGTATCATACCACACCACAAGCATGCAAAAAAAAAACAGAAACTAGAAATGTTAAGCATAGCCATAATACAATGACAGTAACTAAATTAAGCGTAAGTGGCTCCTGCACCAAGAACAGATACAATACATGAGATTGGCAGCGGTACAATTGAACCTCTGTCTCACTTGAAAGGACTGTCTTCGTCCCTGGGCAGAGTCGAGGGAGGAGATATAGTGAGAAGTGTTGCATCTCCGGCGGCTGCAAAGAAAAGTATCTGGGGAGTGTGTGCTTAATGTGAGAAGAGATGTTTTAACACTGGAATTGTGGAGGAAATGCTCTCTGTGGAAATCGGAAAGGCATGGAGAAGGGAGCATGTGGATAGTGGTGGGATCCCGTCTGAGGTGGGTTTAGTAAGAGGAGGAATGAAGGGATAAACAGGACACATTCGTGCCGGAATTCTTCTCCTCAGAGGTATACCGCAGAGATCGGTACTGGATCGTCAGCGGATGACGAACGTTGATGGAACGTAGGAAAACTTGGTGATGAAATTATTCCGAGCGGCAGTGTTAGGATGAGGAGAATAGTGAGTCTCCGCGACATATCGTGTGGTCGGGATGACTGACGTCAAATGTCGTGGAAGGTATTATATTATCTTCGTGAATGTAAAGCTTTTCCATGCTTAAGAGAACTTTAATGCGGTTTTTAAAAACAGAATTATTACATTTTTTCGTATATAGGAGGAATTATGTACATACATCACCGAAGGAATGCCTATAAACAAGGCAATGCGTCAAAGGGAGAACCTTAAATTGACATTCATGCAATGGTTGCTTGGGAAAAAAAACGGTAGCAGCCTCAATGAACCACATGTGGAATATTGTGCATAATTTTGCCTGTCCTTTCTCCCTACACAAAGGTGATATTCATTCCGAATAGACCGAATACAACAATATTTCTGTATAATCTTCTCTGGCGGTTACAAGTGCAAGGCCGCTATCGAACCCTGCAACAACAAAAAAAATCAGATTAGCTGAGCAGGTAAATGGCGCAGAGAGCAAATTCCCTGTTTAGCATATTTCAATAGTCAATAGTCAATAGTCGTTTATTTGTCACATACACAAGGCAAAAGCAGGGCTGCGATGATAGCAAATGAAATGTTCAAACGTTTATCCATTTAAATGGGCGGGACCTTAGAATTATCTTCCAACAAAGGCAGACACGACAGATTTTCGGAAGATATCCAATTTAAATATTGGGAGATTATGCAAGACAAGGTATGTGTATTTATGCTGGAACAGAATTCTGAAGTAATGTTGAAATTGCAATAGATAGTTGCTCACAAAAGGCTGGGAGTTCTAATCATGTTTGTATCCCCTTGGTGTGCTATCGGGTTGTGAAAGCACAGTAAAATATCATACGATCCATTGTCCATTGGGAGTCGAAAAGGTAGTTCCTAAGGTAGTCCATTCCACAATATTGGAACCGCTGTATTTCAACAAAGGTTGTCCTCTTGAAGTGCTTACCGAATGTCATGGATATTTCCCGTTTTCGATCGCACTCATTGGCAGCAAATGATACGTTGTTACTGTTCGCGCCGACAAAACAATATTTTCCCCTTACAACACATGTCATATTTTCAACTACGTTTTATACCAGCCGGGCGTTTTATATGTGATTAATATGGAACTTACAGCATCCCATCAATAAGCAGCGTTCGAATTTCGGAGAGTGTCTCTGTATTAGAATTAACCTCTTGCTTTTTTGAACTACCACTAACATTACTTTCGTTACATTTCTAGCGAGAATGAGGGAACGAAGTATGCACAAAGGTGCGTAGAATTGACTTGCTTTCGCATGCACCAGTATTTACGTTACATGTACATAACCATGCTTTCTGTTCTATGCATAGAGTTTATCACTCATACAAAAGTTAGCATTGCTGATAATCCGAGTATTTATTGGCTAGCCCTTATACTCCTTCTGGTTACAGGGACGAACCACTTTCTATAATGGATATAAATATTCTGCGAATCCTACACTGCGCTGCTTTCGTGCTGCAGCTTCCAGTGTTTTGTCGCAGAGAGAACAAATGAACAGCAAAATGTGCCCATGTCAACATAATGAATACTTCAAATATAACAAGGAGCTGACGGTCTTTCCCTATAACTACTTACTCCTGCAGATCTAGCCAGTCAAAATCCGAAATTGAGAAATCTCGTATGTGCTGGGGGAACTTGTTTGCCATTAAAATAGAGTTGATTCCATCTCACACTTCAACAATACCTATCGGAAGACCAAAGTTCATATGAATAGGAGAAGAACATTCCTTGGAATGCCAAACATCTATTCATCTCTTGCAGACGAATCGTCCTGTTGGGCTTAAGTTTACTGGTGGTACACCATATATTCATGCAGGACTTTTAACAAATTAATATGGTTCTACAAAAATCCGCTTGAATAAGGTATATAACTCCACGAGTTAACACCAATGCGTGTTTTATTGGCCTGGAGGATGCAATTCAAAATTTGAAATGATGAGCATTAATGGAGACTATGTACAAACGTATCAACAAACTGCTTCCCAGTCAGGTTAATGTTACAGTTGTGTCTGTATTACATTGGCAATGAGTGTGCGGCAGATTACTAGCATTCTACATAACACCACCCGGATATGTTATATGATTTAAGGAGTCAACGTCAATGCTTGCTCTACTGGTCTGATGAATGCATTGTTAAATTTGAAAAGGTAAACAGCAATGGACAGTTCGTACAAACGTATTAACAAAACTGCTTTCTAGCCACATTAGTGTTAAAGTTGTGTCCGTATTACATTGGCAAGATACATGGAGTCACAACAGATTAACATTATTTGTAAGAAATCACCACAAAAACGCTGTTCGAATCAATACTATTGCATTTTCCATTGTGCACATTTGCATTCGAACGTTTTGATGTGGATGTATATTTTTCTTCAATAAAAGTAGAGGAAAAGGTGACGCCGAACGAAAAGGGTAATTAAGATTTTTATTCATATCTCAAAAGAACCGGGCTATGCCGTACAAAGTGTTAAAGGTGTAGCGTAACTAACGAACAACAAAAAATGTTGCAGAACATATCGTGTTGATTATTCCTAAACACAAATTTCCAGATTTAAAAAAAATATTTTACATCGCTTGTAAATTCCCAGGTTTGGCTCAACACTCTAGTAAATATCAACTTTTATTTCAGATCGATTCTTTTCTTCTTTTAATACAGGTATTTTTTTAACTCTCTAAAATTACTAATTCGCTATAAAATTTGATATATGGCAGGTGAAATTCTGCGGGGCGTGGTCATAATGAGTGTAGGAAGATAATTGATTTGATGTGATCTGTTGTTTTTAACGGATTTCACATAATGCTACAGTTTACCTTTGATGCTGTATAACCTCTGTAGTATTTGTCGTTTAATATACTGATGGTTTTCTAAAAATATTCAGTGTCCTTCTGTATATCTGAAATGTTTATCTGATACTCCTTGCCCGATTGAGCAAGCAAACGGCGGCCATGAGCACGGAGGGCAACGAATGCATGTGCTTGTGGGTATTCATACCATTTTTCGCGGAGACTCTACATAGTTGTGTGGCTGTGCCCTATCACGTATCATACGAAATTTCAAGGTCGATTAGATTACGACGATCAATAAATTATTGTTACGTCTCAAGGTCTCCTTACAGTTGATGCACATTCTCCATGCACTGCGGGTGCTTCCAGTGTAATTTGAATTACCAACACCACCTCAACCAGTGTGGCGAATCCAAAATTGAATCTTCGGATTGCTCTCTGTCGAATTACGAGAAGATCGTAAATCCAATACTTAATGTTGTGGGTTTGCCGGCAGGGGTGGATATTATATATTTTGATCGGTCTTGTGAGAGATAAAGTTCGAACGGAAGATAAATTTGATCCCAGGCAGCAGGTTGCGCCAATGTGTAACAGGCCGCTAAGAAAACTCTTCATCGATGCACGTAGATACCGAATTTCAGATTACCGAATTGTTTAGAAAGTGGGTGTATTTATCTGATTATTATAAATATGCAAGATAATTTTTTTTAAAGTAGTGCTGACTTGATATCCTCAATCAATCGCTAAAACTTTTGAAACACCTTTTAAATAAACTGGGTTTTTGCTGAATTAAAATAGTTCAGCATGCGTCTTAATTACTGGCAGTTGCCATTCAGTCTAGAAAAGAACGAAGTTGTTCAACTCTGCGAAGGCCCAATTGAAATTTAGTTGCTTCATAGTGGCCATACACAATTACTGGTTTTATAACGTACGGTGTCCAAGTGTAGGCGAGGAGATCGTGCCAATCACCGCAGATATTGAGACGCAATGTGGTGAAATATTTTTTTAGGAAAATATGGATCTTACCTTGAGCTATGTGGAGAGGTTGGATAGGCTGCGTCATTTTCTCTTGGATTATCGAATGCCAATGAGTGACCTTATTGAAGTATACTCCATCAGAGGCTAAAAAAGAGAATTCTCACAGTCTGCTGCACACACCTGAGAATTATTAAACGGGAGGGCATGGGTTTAAGTTGATAGACAAGAAATAGAAAAGGAACTTTGGGGGTATCCAGTTTTTTCTCATATGATTGTTTCTGCAAAGACCTACCAGAGGAAGCGATAGAAGCGGTTACAATTACAAATTGCATGACAGTTTTGGATATATATGGATAAGATATATTTGCAGGCAAATGCGGTAAATGAAGGCAAATAGGACGAGCCCATAATTCCAACAGTTGCCCTTGACAGGGAGCTCCAAAGGATGTGTCCACACTGTACATGACTCAACTTTTCAAATTCTAACCAACAAGAAGGTTCTATCTCCCAACAGGGACGATTCGTCATTCAAATGAGCAAGGGGTACCTAAACACCGTTGAGCATTTTAAGAGTAAATAAGAATTATTTTCGCAAAATATTTGGCTGAATTAATTCAATTATACCCGCGCATCTGCATCATTTCTCCTGCTCTCTTTGAATGTTAACAATGGCGTGGATCGGTTCAATACAACTTTACATTGGCCTGTCTCTAATTTTAACATATGTCACATACCAAATTCTGAATTGCCCTTTCAATTAAGAACTGTTGCTGCTCCTTCCCATCGAAATATTTTCTTCTCTTTCTGGCTTGTAAAATGTAATGTAGGCCTGAACCGTTTACAGCACGAATACATGTTTTAACATTGTGGCAGAAGAGTACGATGGCGCAGGTGTGGAGATGCTGCCTTAGCGCGAATGCAGATCCGGAGATCTGGGTTCGATCCCGACTACGGATGCTGTCTGTACGAAGTTTGTACGTTTGGTTTTCTCTGAGATCTCGGTTTCCTCCCACACCCCAAAGACGTACAGGTATGTAGGTTAATTGGCTAGGTAAATGTAAAGATTATCCCGAATGAGTGAGAATTCATGGTCCACTTTCCGTCCACAATATACAGAAAGCGTAAAGCTGATTAACAAGGTACAACAAATGAAAATGGGCTCTTCCGACATCTCTGTGGGGCAGTCGATCTCACCTGTATACTATGAATGCCGAACCATGTGCAATCAGACCAATTAATTTCACTTATTTTACTGGGTATTTCAGAAGCTATGCTTTCGCCCACAGTACAACCTTAATTTGTGCATTTTTCATTAAGATCTTGACAAACTTTTGCAAGACACAGGTAAGCAGAAAATAAACGATTTCGCAGTTTCTAAATTTCTATTGCGTTTCAATAATCCGCCCCCTTGCGATTTTCAGATAACACAATTCCAACAAAAAGACGTACTGTATTCAGTAAAGTAAAACAGTTTAATTCCCACCATTTATTCGCGTGGCATCCAAGTAGTCCACTGTCCTCAGAAGCCGGACTCATATTAACCGTCGGTTGTCCATCTCAATGTTCCTCAGCTCCCAATGCGTCAACAATTTATAAAAATAGCATTTCGAGTCTATCGCCCTTTCGTATGGGTCAGATTGAGACGAACGAATCTTGGTCCTACCGTCTGAAATAACGCAGCAAAATATATGCTTAGTTCGGATCTTAAAATATATTGCTTACATGGTTACTATCGATTGCATAGTTTTAATAATATTATTGCAACTTACAGTGCAACACAACGCTATGTTCATAATTGGATATAACCCTAAATTGTAAATGACACTTTCCGAAACTGTGTATTCAAGGCAACATCGAAGCCTTCGTATGTGTTAACGTCTGAAATTGAGATGGTCCATTGGTATACGGGTATCTTAGATAAGCCAATGACAATGGAGAAAATCGAATTACCCTCTGAAAAATACCCTGAGTTGTTTGAAATGTGTTGTACTTTTTTTCCGTCCGGAAACGTGCATTTAATAGAGCTTTAACAACGGAGCTTATACCCTTGATAACAATCTACATTGCACACTGTCACCGCCTCGAGCTTCACGGCTTAGTTTCGATTTCCCGTACTCGCCGTCCTGTCTTGAACGTCGCCCATTGATTTCCATGTGACCTTCTTTCGTATCTTAATGTTTTCTTACACATTTTAACAACCGCCATTTGCAAGTCGACATGGCGACATGGCGAAATACACCAAAGGTGGCTAGTATTTGGCAATGCCAGTATTTGGCAATTGAGCATCTGCGAGCAATAAGTAGCAAATTGGATCAGCGGGATTCTTTGAATCTTGACAGTGTTTACTGTCAAAAATGTTCTTTGGTGGAAGGTGCAGAAGTAGAGGAACAAAACATTGTCTGCATCGATTAACAAACCACCCTGCGTTATAGATCCAAACGTATAACAGGACCTTCGTCCCACTGAATCCGGGCCGACCAACAACCATCCGTTCACTAGATCTATCGCACACACACTCTGGATAATTTTCAAAAGCCAATTTACATATAAACCTCCACGTCCTTGTAATGTCGGAGGAAAGCGGAGCATCTGGGGGAATCACACGCGGTAACAGAGGGAATGAGCAAACTCCATATAGACAGCAGCCGTTCTCACGATGGAACTCGGATCTATGGCGCTGCAAGGCAGCATCTCTGGCGCTGCACCACTGTGCCACCCTATGGGGCTGAATTATCTCCAGCGGGGATGATGCAAAAACAGGCTCCAAAGTTATTTCGGCAAGTTGGGTCAGTAAGCGTCTTTATTGCATGTACAGTTAATCGGAATGAATAGGAATTTCGTCAAATTGATCCCAAAAAAGTATATGGCTTGTTATGTTGATTAACGATGATAGACAGGTCAAGGATGGCTGCAAAACGATCTCGGTATCCTTGGTCAAAAACACTTAACATACATTACCCGGTGCAACAAGCAGTTGCGAAGACAAATGGTATGGTTTATTTTTATTGCACGAAGCTTTCAGTGCCGGAATATTTGTTTCTTGCTGCAGCTCCAAAGGACCATTGGTACCCCCTCTCTGAAGGCGTTGTTTTTACACGCTTGGCCCTTCCATATATAGAAAGAATTCCTGTTAAGGAAGGATTCCAATAATTCCAGAAACCCATGGACTGACGCGTGAGTAATAGAGGATTGGCTATGTTTAGGTGATCTGTTGTTTAGAATAATGGAAAGCGACCTCAGAGAAAGCGGTAACGTGTATAGTTATGTATGCGAGAAAAATGGAGGATATGTGCGATGGTTCGAGTGCCGTTAGTGCGGTGTACTATTTGATGGTAAGAAATATGCAATTAACATCGAATGGAGAGAAATGTTAACAGAATCATGTAAAGAACACTTTGAAAGCTCTAAGGTAGTAGTGGACAGGCCAGTATACCCCCTAAGAGTAGTTACGTGTAGTTTTTAATGACGTGCCTATGATGATATATATTTTTAAAATAAGACCACGTGTGCTTGAGTGAATAATCGAACATTAACGCTCGGTATGTTCGAACAGACACAAAGGCAGAATTTCAATTTAGTTTAAAGTCACGTGTACCGAGTAACAGTGAGAAGCAGTGAATGGAATGTAGTTGCTGTTGTCTTCTTTGTTTCTATGGATTACATGTTGCAGTGCCTTCAATTACCGAAGGTTATACCTTAACGTTATTCTATTCACTTTTGTTTATTTTGACAGTCGGAAACGCCACAGGAAACTATGGTGCGCCCAATGACGATCATAAAAAAGCAATGCCAATGCAAATTATAACAATTTTTTCTTTTATTTTGTTGTCTTATTTTCGCAGCTAGGGCATTGATCGACAAAGAAAAAGGTAATGGGAAAGTTATGAATTACTTCATTATACCCAGAGAAAAATCGAATGATAAAACATTTGATTAACGTAGATACCACGTTCCATTTACGGATTATATTAACAGACAACTGGTGTGGCGCGGCAATAAGTGTTCCGTCCTCGACAAAACAAGATAACCCGGACAAATCAGAATCCAAAATGGAATGGTTTCCAGTCATAATTGTACATATTTGCCTTCACACGAACCATGATTTCCTTCAAATAGTCATTAACTTTTAATTCATAGAATTGAAAGTCCCCCGCAACTGTCTTATCTGTACCAATGACGGCAAATGCCTTACACCTCCATTCCACACACGGAAGGTCTCATGTCCCCTCCGTTAATCCTCGGGAAGTAGCCCAATCAGTATCCCTGCAGTAGCCATCTCCTTTTTTTTGCGGAATTTGTCCACAGCCACAAGAATTTGTCTTTTGATGCATTTCACTTTCTTTAAGTTAAAGATTTAACCGGGTACACTCGTATGGACCCGATTTGTTCCTGGTTTCATGTTGACATGGTGGAACAATCCTCCTTCCATCAGCCCTGACACCATCCCCCACCTCTTTCTCCGCTACATAGACGATTATAGTGGGTTTATTCCTGCACCACTGTAGAAATCGTTGATTTCATCAGCGCTATAGCTAACTTAAACTATGCCCTCCGATGATCACGGGCGATCTCAATGATGTCTTACTCCTTTCTCGATTCGTCAGCTTACAACATAGGGGACAGATAAGTAACGGGAGTACAATTTGCTCCACTAACTTCCACTCTGTGGACTGCACCTCCCCTCAACCTGCCTTTGCATTGACGTCGTCGCTCACTCTCAATTTCGCGGTCTCCGCTCCATTTACGCTCAGCATAAAACTTTCCTGTTTATGACACCCGAGATGTCATATTTCCTGAGCATACGGTTTCACCTGGAAATGTGGGTAGATCCCTCATCTGTGATTCGTCTGAATACTGAGTTCTGCTGTCGACCACCCTCTTCGAGATTTAACAATGGTAGAATCCACCTATCTTTACCATGCAATTCACCAGCTCCTCCCATCTAACACGTAATTCTGCGGCATTTACGCAACATTCGGCGTAGTCAAACCACAAGTCGCTGCATCCCCCCCCCCCATTTTTTCCATGGACAACACGGGCTCCGCAACTCCTTAGATAATTCAACCACTCCCCCCTAATTTCCCCTTCAGCCGCATAGATGTAACAGCTTTCCTCTCTTACCTCTCATCTATCCACGTCGCCAGCAGTCGTTCCAAGTGGGAGAGTTGTTCATACGTTTTGCATCTCTCCTTATCTCCAGCAGTGGCAGCTCAGGATGCGGTCTCCTCTACGTTGGCGAGACTAAACCAAGACCATATACATATAATCGTTTCGCCGTGTACTCGGGCTCGGTCCGCCAAGACTTCAGAATCTCCCGGAACGACTCATATTAATTCCCTTTACCAGTTCCATACTGACCTTTTTGTCCTGGTCCTCCGCAATTGCTAGTATAAGGCCATACGCAAACTGGAGAAACTGTATCACATTTTCCTTTGGTACAACGATATACACACCGATTCTATGGAATAAAAAACCGGAAATTGTAAAGCATTTATCCAGAGGTGCAAGCCTGATCATACATTCAACAATTCATTTCAGAAATTTACGTGCTGAGAATCAATCAAAAGAATGGAGGTAAACAGTGCCATGTTGCTTACATTTGCAATGATCGGCAATTGTGAATCGAATGATTGGAAATGGATCAGGGAAAAGTCAGACGTTTTTCATATGCGTGCACGTGGCAAACTATTTCGACATCTCCGCGTTTAGATTCCTATCAACGATATTGGAGTAACGGGCTCATACCCGCGTCATTTTAATTAATGGAAGCACAGGTGACTGTAGATGTTGTAATCCGAAGCGCCAAATAAACTTCTGGAAGATCTCAGCAGTTCAAGAATGATTTTTGGATCATTCGAGACGAGACCCTCCATCGGGAATGAATAATAGAAATTCCATTTTTGGAAATTGGACGCTGGTAGCCTGTTGGTGCAGACAATTGAGGTGAAGTCGATGGGCAGGTAGAGTCTGATAGTGGAGGGGACCGGGAGTATGAACACACAGATTGGTGTTGATATGTGATAAATACAAATGATGGCGATAGTTCGATAATGCAAGGGAAATGGTATGGAAAGAGGCTGGTATTTGATAATTGGAACGACTTAAAGAAGGGATGATGAGGTGATGGAATAGGGGAGGCAAAGGAAATGAGTAGAAAGATTGAGATGTAGGTGGTGTACAGAACCCCAGGGTGTACACGTGGGAACGGGAAAATTGCACCGGGCAGAAGTGTAGCAGGTTACCTGAAATTGAAAAAAAAAACATTGATAAAATTAGATACGGTCAATAAACAAGAATATCAGGTGATATCCGTGAAATTTTATGTTTGGCGTCATCATGGGTTTGCAAAGGTCGGAGTGTAAATTGGTCGCCACCTTATGGGCAGTGGAGGTTAAACGGCATGCAGAGGGATGTTCAAACTGGAGATTGGGGACGGAGGCAGTGGTGCCCTGCAAGGCGGTGGTCTCACCGACACTTGACACCGCGATGTATGGTGCGACATTGCAAGCCATCCGTGTGTTAGTGCAAGATGAAGGAGATGCTGGTAAATCCCTGCCTCAGCATGCATGGCTGATGAGGTCCCTAATATGCTGGCTTAAATAAAGCTTTCCAAGGTACTGTTTCGGGAGCCAATCAGGAGGAATGAACGGAGATTAAATGTCCGGAGAGAATGTTTCCTGCTGAAAGCGGAAGTGGGGAAGGGGTGTAGGTGCGGATGGCGGTGGGATCCAATTGGAGCTGATTGCTTGCCGATCCGATTCGGGTGGAAGCAGAAGGCAAGGGGATTTCTATCTTTTTTCTATCGACATTTGCTGTGAGAATAGTCATGCGAACGATTGAGGATATGCTTTTGAGTCTCAATTCACATACAGAGGGAAACACATTTCTTGAAAACAGAAGATGTTTCCAAGTCGTGGAATGGGACTTCTTGTTTTGAGAGATGATGAAGTGGTCGGAGAAACAGAGAGAATAGTGGAATCTTAGCGGGTGACATGCGAGCAGGTTTAGGCGAGATAGATTAGAAATCTATAGTTAGATATGAAATAGCCGTTCGTAGTTTGGCTCCTGAGAATGCTACAAGAAAGATTCCGAAATTTACTAGAAATGTCAGAAATATTACAGGAGCATTTCAAGGCAATTCGGAAGTTGCCGGCAAGTGTGATGAAAGTTAACATCTCCAGGCGAGTGTGGGAAGCAATACCAAAGCATGTGACGATGTAATGCAGTCAGAGTTTGAATGGGTGCTGGAGCAGATTTGGAACAAGGTCATTTCCACGCAGACAACAAATTAACACACACAGCTGAGGCCCATGGTTACAAAAAGGATTTGCAGAGAGTGGGAGGGATCAAAGTAGAAGTTTCTGTGGTTAGAACAAGTTCTCCAAGGACAGGCGGCTGAAACGTTATTGGAGGTAAACGGACTATATGTTTGTTCCAGAAAGGTGCTCTGAGGCCAAATACTTTATCGCTGGTAGCCAGGTATATAGATTACATATGTACTATTTGCTTTACTTTTTCATTTGTTCTAGATGTGTATCCCGCCCCCACTGTTTCCCTCTCCACATTGCCCCTCTTCAGCTTATTGCATGTATTACCTGCTGACGTCTGTTTCAGCACTGATCACTCTCGCTGCGCCTGCTTATTTCACTTACAGATCAGGCGTCCAATCAAGTTCCACTTCTCACACAAGAACAGAAGAACACAAGAAAATAGGAGCAGGAGTAGGCCAACCGGCCCCTCGAGCCCGCTCCGCCATTCAATACAATCAAGGCTGATCCTACCCCAGCCCCCTTCCCACTATCGCCTATCTTCCCACCCAAAAGAACCGTGTGATCTCCTGGGAGAGGCGAAAAACCGGATAAAAACCCAGGCCAATTTGAGAAAAAAATCCGGGAAATTCCTCTCCGACCCCAAGCTAGGCGATCGAAACTTGTCCAGGAGATTACTCAGGTCTTACTATACTAACAATAGCTCATGTCCACTTCCCTGCCCGCTCCCCGTAACCCCTAATTCCCTTGTCTATTAAAAAACAATCTATTTCCGTTTTAAATTTATTTAACGTTCCTGCTTCCACAGCTCCCTGAGGCAGCGAATTCCACAGACTAACCACCCTCTGAGTGAAGAAGTTTCTCTTCATCCCAGTTTTAAAAGAGTCCACTCTCATTCTAAGACTATGCCCCCTAGTTCTGGTCTCCCCGATCATCGGAAACATCTTTAGCGCATCCACCCGATCAAGGCACCTCACGATCTTGTACGTTTCAATAAGATCGCCTTTCATTCTTCTGAACTCCAATGAGAAAAGTCCCAACCTACTTAACCTTTCCTCATATGTCAACCCCTCGTCCCTGGAATTAACCGTGTAAACCTTCTCTGCACTGCCTCCAGAGCAAGTACATCCTTTCTTAAATATGGACACCAAAACTGCACACAGTATTCCAAATGCGGTCTTATCAATACTGTATACAGCTGCAGCAAAACCTCCCTACTTTTATACTCTATCCCACTGGCAATAAAGGCTAAGACTCAATTGGCCTTCCTAATCACTTGCTGCACCTGCATACTAACTTTTTGTGATTCCTGTACTAGTACCCCCAGGTCCCTTTACGTTGTATTACCACGCAGCTCCTCCCCATTTAGAAAATAACTTGCTTTATGATTTTTTCTTCCAAAATGCATAACTTCACATTCACCAGTATTAAATTTCATCTGCCAAGTCGCTGCCCGCTCTCGTAGCTTATCTATATCCTTTTGCAGGCTTTTTCTATCCTCCTCACTACCTGCTTTTCCTCCCATTTTTGTGCCATCTGCGAACTTGGATGTATTACACTTGGTCCCCTCCTCTAAGTCATTTATATAAATTGTAAACAGCTGGGGTCCCAGCGCCGACCCCTGCGGAACCCCTCTAGTCACCGATTGCCATCCCGAGTATGATCCATTTATCCCAACTCTCTGCTTCCTGTTTGAAAGCCAATCTTCTACCCATGCTAATATATTACCCCTAATCCAATGATTTTATATCTTGTAATAGTCTTTTATGTGGCACCTTATCAAAAGCCTTTTGAAAGTCCAAGTATACCACATCCACCGGTTCCCCTTTATCCACCCGAGATGTTACTTCCTCAAAGAATTCAATCAAATTAGTCAAACATGACTTCCCCTTCGTAAAACCATGCTGAATCTGTCCAATTAAGTTATGTTTATCCAAATACCCCGTCAGTATTTCTTTAATAATGGCCTCCAACATTTTACCCACCGGTCTATAATTTACACTAACCGGTCTATAATTACCAGCCTTTTGTCTACTTACCTTTTTAAATATAGGTGTTACATTAGCCATTTTACAATCCACAGGGACCCTTCCTGACTCCAGGGAGCTTTGGAAAATTATCACCAATACATCCACGATCCCCACCGCTATTTCTCTCAAGACCCTAGGATGTAATCCACCAGGCCCAGGGGATTTATCCGCCTTAAGTCCCATTAATTGACCTAATACCATCTCCTTAGTGATCTTAATAGTGCTTAACGCCTCCATTCCTATAGCCCCCTGTTTATCCATTGTTGGAATATTTTTAATGTCTTCTATAGTAAAGACTGATACAAACTATTCGTTTAATGCTTTTGCCATCTCCATGTTCCCCACCAACAAATTCCCCGTCTTATCCTCCAATGGACCAACATTTACCTTAGCCACCCTTTTTCTTTTTATATAACTATAAAAACTCTTGCTATCAGTTTTTATATTTTTCGTTAATTTACTTTCATAATCTATTTTTCCCTTCTTAATTAATGTCTGTTATTTTTTGCTGACTTTTAAATGCTTCCCAATCTTCTGTTATGCCACTATATCTGGCTACATTAAATGCCCTTGCATTTAGCCGAATACTATCCTTTATTACTTTACTTAGCCATGGTTGGCTGTCCTTTCCTTTACCTGTTTTTTTCTTCAGTGGAATGTATTTTTCTTGAAAGTCTGCTTTACTAAACATAGTTCATGTTTTTGCCCCTTTTACCACTATACCTTTATCTTCATACATTCTGTGTGATAGTGAATACATTCTGTGTCCTCCTAGCACATTTTGATTTTCATATTCCCCACTGAAACCCTGCTCTATTTCCTTCTCCCCTGACGTTATCATCTCTCTTGAAACCTCCCCCCCGCTAGTTAGTTTAAAGACCTCTCTATTGCCCTAGTTATCTGACTCGCCAGGACTCTAGATCCAGCCCTGTTCAGGTGGAGTCAGTCCCCACGGAACAGCTCCCCCTGTCCCAGTACTGGTGCCAGTGTCCCAAGAAACCAAACCTATTTCTCCCACACCCGTCTTTGAGCCACGCATTCAGCTCTCAAATTTTTATTTACCCTCGCCAATTTAGCCGGTGGCTCAGGTAGTGATCCTGAGATTATTACCCTAGAGGTTCTGTTTTTTAATTTGTTCCCTAACAGCTCAAACTCCCTAACATAACCTTTTTCCTCGTCCTATCTATGTCGTTGGTACCGATATGGACCACGACCACTGGATCCTCCCATTCCCACTGCAAATTTCTCTCCAGCCCCGCGGAGATGTCCTTACCCCTAGCACCGGGCAGGCAACACAGCCGTCGGGTCTCCTTCTCTCGTCTACAGAGTACCCTATCTATCCCCCTAATAATACTATCCCCTACCACTACAACATTTCCTCTAACTCCTCTCTCCTGAACGACCCCCTGTTCTATGGTGCTGTGGCCAGGTTGCTCATCCGCCCCACAGCCCCCGTTCCCTTCCTCACAGTGAGTAAGAACCTTGAACTTTTTTGATAAGTGCAAGGGCCGTGGCTCCTGCAGCACCTCCTCCTGGATCCCTTAGCTCTCTATATTTCACTGCTCGCTCTTCAATTTATATATTGGCTACCTTCATGCTACACTCTCTCTCTTATTGCAGGGTATCGTCCGGAGACGTGGATCATGCCTATGTCTCGATATGATTAATGACCCCCGGACGTCTCCTTGATAGGAGGCTTTAGTTCGTATTTCCATTCATGGTTGACCTGTCGATAATCGCCGAAATTGTCTAAACGTATTTAAATTGCAAGCAGTTGCTTTGTTTCTTGCGAATTTCTATCCGGATAAAGACGTGTGCATACCACATTGCAACGACGGCGCTTCAATTCTAACTATGCAAATAAGGGCGATTTGATTTCAGGTAACTGCGATCCGATAACAAATGGGTTTTCAATAACATGACGCCCGCTACCGCTAACAGGAGTGAATTAATTGGCACCTTATTTGCGTCCTTAACTTTAAAAAAAACTACAGACATAATGAGATGCGATATCATCTGATAATTAGACACAACGATTAAGCAATAGTGAAACAACGTTTATTCGGCAAATGCAACTTTTTGAACGTCACGCACTGCAAGTATCACTGTGATTGCGCTTTTCACGTCTTTAAGATTTTTGAAAAATTGAGAACTATTCGAATAGATGCACTATCTTAGCATCAATGTAACTATTTCTGATATATGCAAAAGTGGCAAAATATTTTAAGAAAGATTCACAGAGGCAGCATAATATTTAGGGATTGTCCACGGCAAATATAGAGAGTACAATTCTTCTCTGAAATACTGCAAAGCATCACATCAAAAGCGACACGAGCAAATGCTGTCCTTCGGGAGCAGTAGCAGGCATCTCCCCATTTGAGATAATTCACGAAGTACCATTAAAGTTTAACACTAGCACCAAATTAATGATAGGGTGGGTATATTATTACAAATGTCTGGGTTGGCACTATCAAGTGATTGTGTAGGAGCCAATTATGCTTAATTTAGTTACTGTCGTTGTTATAGCTATGTTTAATATTTCTAGCTTATGTCTTTTTTGCATGCTTGTGGGTGTGACTTAATACGTAATGGGGAGTGTCTAGATGGGAGGAGATAAAACCCAATGTTTTATCAGGTCAAGGTATCGGAAAAACATGTCGACTACTAGCGATTCCTATGGTGGCCGGATGGTAATGCACAACAAGATCTCGTTGAATACCGGATGAAGGGACATCTCTTTGGAGCAGTGTCATCGCCAATTTGTGCAAACTTCGCATTGAGGAAAACCGCTGAGGACAATAAAGCTAATTTTTCTGAAGAAGTGACAAACACAGTAACGAGTAATTTCTATGTAGACGATTGTTTAAAATCCATGTCTATGGAGGAAGAAGCGATTCAAATGGTAAAGCATTTGACTTCCCTCTGCAACAAGGGAGGGTTCATGCTATCGAAATGGATTAGCAACAGCCAGTATTGGAAACCATTCCACTGGATAACAGATGAAAGGAGGCTCGGGAGTTAGATTTGGACAAAGCCGATCTGCCCATGGAGAGAGCATTGGGATTGCACTGGTACGTTAAAAGAGATGTGTTCAAATTCAGAATTTCGATTCAAGAGCGATCATGTACAAGACGGGGCATCCTGTCTGTGATTGGTTCTGTTTACGACCCTTTAGGATTTCTTGCAGTATTCACACTACCAGCCAATTAAATTTTGCAGGATCTCTGTAAGAAGAAACTTGGATGTGATGAGAGTATAACGAAAATCTTCTCTCAGCGATGGACTGAGTGGTTAGACGATCTCGACAAGATCTCAGAGTTGAGGGTGGATCAGTGTATCAAGCCGACTAACTTTGGTTGCATTAAATTTGCACAGCTGCAACAATTTTCTGACGCAAGTGGAAGTGGTTACAGTACTGTTTCGTATCTGAGATTGGAAAACGATGACAATAAAGTACATACTGCATTCTAAATGGGAAAGGGCAGAGTGGCACCATTGAAACAAATGACGATTCCCAGGATGGAGCTTGCAGCCGCAGTCTTAGCTGTCAGAATAGACATATTGCTGCAAAAAGAACTGCAGCTTAAGCTGGAGAATTCTACCTTTTGGACTGATAGCATGGCAGTGCTTAGTACATTAATAATGAAAGCAAACTTTTCTTAACATTCGTAGCAAACAGGGTCTCTTTTATAAGGGATGCTACTAAGGAAGTATATTATTACCAAGGAGAATCCTGCGGATGAATCGTCTAGAGGGTTAACAGCGGACCGCTTCTTAAGTAATAAGA
Source organism: Rhinoraja longicauda (assembly GCF_053455715.1). NCBI lineage: Eukaryota > Metazoa > Chordata > Chondrichthyes > Rajiformes > Arhynchobatidae > Rhinoraja > Rhinoraja longicauda. Next base: position 180,281 of record NW_027601328.1, on the reverse strand, counting down.
GATAGATCAGTGGGCCAGAGTTTCTCTGTAAACCAGACAGAGAATGGCCAAAGTTTAATCTGGAAACTGAAATCTCTACGAATGGTCCGGAAATCAAGCAATACATTGTAGTGAACGACATTATTAAGGATCCCCTGGTTTCAACAATCTATTTAATTACCTATTTTTCATCATGGGATAAGTTGAAGACTGTGGTGGCTTGGTTTCTTAAATTGAAAACAATGCTTTTGCGGTGGACTCGGAAGAGAAAGGAAACTCTGGCTGCTATGAGTATCTTTGAAACGGATCCTTGCAAGCTGAAAGCCAAGGTTGACTAAGAGATGCAAGTCTTTACGGTATCATACCGGGGACAGTGTTAATGTCGGGATGATATTTCAAGGCAGAAAATGCAGTTATCTCTTTCTGTCAAAGACAAGAATATAAGGAAGAGCTATCAGCATTACAAGCTGGCAAACATGGCGTTGAAATAAATAGTTGCTTATACAGGCTTGACTCGATACTGGATAAAGGACTTCTGAGAGTAGGTGGTCGCCCCAATAAACGAGCGATGCCTGAAGAAGCTAAGCATCCTATTATTCTCTCGAATGATTTTCATATTTCAGCATTGCTCTTACGACATATTCATGAACAGGTCGGACATGGAGGAAGAAATCACATGTTGTTGAGACTTCGTAAAAAAATATTGGATTGTCAAAGGTAACTCCGCTGCAAGGAAGGTTATAAAGAATTATGTTGTGTGCGAGCGTCAGCGAGAAAGAGTTGGAGAACAGAAAATGGCAGACTTGCCTCTAGAAACGATACGACCTGATAATCCTCCCTTCACAGTGGGAGGAGTTAAATACTTCGGTCATATTCAGGTCAAAAGAGGATGATATCTGGTGAAAAGGTATGGTGTGATCTTCACTTGCATGGCAAGTAGAGCGGTACATCTTGAAATTGCATTTACACTGGACACAGACTTTTATGGACAACTAGGCCAATGCTACCATCTGGGCTCTTTGCGAAGGACGATTTGTATGTTAGACGCAGATGGAGGCAGGTACAGTATATGGCGGACCTTTTTTGGAAAAGGTGGGCAGAAGAATATTTACCTTTAATTCAGGAACGTCAACAATGTTTGAGAGTGAGAAGAAATGTTATTCCAGGTGATATCATCTTGGTGGTTGATTGGACTGCACCACGAGATTCTTGGTTGATGGGCAGGATACTGGAGATCATGGCAGACGGAAAAGGTTTTGTGCGTACTGTACGACTTCAAACTAAGGACAACATCTTGGTAAGACCAATAACCAAAATATGCCTCATTCTAGAAGGAGAGGAGACGATTGAAGAATTGCGAATGAAATTTGTACGACAATATAAATATAATGCATATTGTTTAGTTTTTTGATGAATATTAAGCTTTTATAGCTCCTTTTGCTAGCTATTTGTAATTGCTTCGTCATATACGCAGAACGATTAGGGGCCGGTATGTAGGAGCCATTTATGCTTAATTTAGTTACTGTCATTGTCATGACTATGTTTAATATTTCTAGTTTATGTCTTTTTGCATGCTTGTGGGTGTGACTTAATACGTAATGGGGAGTGTCTAGATTGGAGGAGGCCAGCGGGGCACAGAGGTTGTGGGTCAATTTTGGCCTCGGAGGATGGAGAGAATACAGTTCTTTACCACACGCTCGTGCCAGCTACACTTGTAAGAACCACATGGTAATAAACACAAGAATTATGTTCTATTGTTTGAAGAAGAAGTAGTTGATAAGAACGAAAAGTTATGAATTACTCTTTGATTTATACTACATTAGTAAAGACCAATTAATCAAGAAACAGCGTTTGGAAGATTCGTTTGTTACATTAGGGTACGGTGTGTGCATAAGCTATACCTCCATTCCATCCCCGAGCAGTAATAGCTATCGAAGGTGGACTTTGAGAAGGTATAGCAACTGCCATTACAGATTGTCTATATAGAGTATGATAGCAGTAAAATACGTGAGTTGAGTGAGTGGAACGTTCAACAAAGCAGAAATTAATGAAAATCTCTGAACAATATATTAGTCGCCGACATATTATGTATTTCTTTCTCCAGAACTATCTAACAAAAGCACGGGTGAGCATTTTATTGGATAAAATGAAATAGTATCGTTCACAATCACATGTTCTTGGAATTGTACCTATTATATTGATCACCAGGACGATAATGTTTCCGAAATGGCTGAACAGCGCATAGAACAAATGAATGAAAGATATGCAAAAACACGATATTTAATGAAAGGTGGAACCCACAATGGTCCACTGTGGGCTGTTGGTTAGGGGATTTGAAGTTATACAGGCAGTAAAACAAAGTATAACCATAGTTAAACTAATACAACGTCACTTCTTCCTATCTACACACATTTCCGCTTTCAACAGTGACTATTCCCTCCGGAACTCCCTGGTTGACACATTGCTTCTCACGCAAAGCAACCCCTCCTCGGTACCTTCCGCTGCCACGGCACGAAATGCAATACCTGTCCCATTAACTCGCCTTTCGACTCTGTACCGGTATCGCGTCAGGCCGATCAGAGACAGAGGTTCACTTGCACCTCCTCCAATATCATCGACGGTATCTGCTGTTTCCAGTGTGGACTCCGATATATCGGCGAGACGAAACGCAGACTCGGCGATCGTTTCGCTGAACATATCCGCTCAGTCTTCCCTGGCCTATGTGATCTGCCAGTTGCGAAACACTGTAACTCACCGACCCATCCCCATACTGCCCTTTCTGTCCTGGGCGTCCTCTATCGTCAGTGCGAGTCCAAACGCAAAATTCAGGGAGCAGCTCCTCACATTTCGCTTGTGCAGCTTGCAACCCAGCGGTATGAATATTGATTCCTCTAACTTCCACTACCCCTTGCTTCCCCCTCTCTCCGCTCCCTACCCTGATCATCGTACTAGTTTCACAGTGGTCTTATTGATTTTCAATGTCTGTATAACTCGTTATCAATGGACCATTAAGAACTCCTATTTACCTTGATCACCGTTGCTTTTTTGCATATATTTCATTCATTTGTACTATGTGCCGTCAATATACCTTCCCTTCCCCCCGACTCTCACTGAAGAAGGGTTTCGACCCGAAACCTCACCCATTCCTATTGCCTAAATATACTGCCTGACGCGCAGAGTAATTCCAGTTTTTGTGCGTATCTGCAGCGGAAACTAATCGGCCACATTTCCACTTAATTTAGTCCCATTAAATATACATCTAAAGTACTGCATGCGGATCTTTTACTTTCGTATACTTATCTGTATATCATTTGTAAATATCTTTGTAAGCGAAGACGTCAAAATTCCATAAATCAATTAAAATACGTGCGAAGATACTACCCACGAATTCAAGCTCGGTGTTATAGAGGTACAACGACTCAAGTTTAGGTGATGTATTGACAAAGGTGTCTTCCCTTTTACGGCCAATGCACGCCACTGCTCCTTAAATTTGGCGTAACACCCGAGTCCAGTTAATTGAAACGGTCTAGTAAAATACTGCATAATGGCTGATGAGTATTTTTATGCATTCGAACCTTCTGATCGGAAATCACATCATCTGAATATGGTGAGATTAACAAGTAAAATGGTGACTTGGAAATGACTGAAAATACCTAGATGGGTAATCCCTTGAGAATCTCAATCTGCGCGAAATCAACACACTCTCCAACTTCCCCTGCATCAAGCACACAAATAAACGCAATTGTCCATCGCATGTCGTAAATCAGACGGGCGAAGCAGATAATGGACTACTTCTGATTAGACGATTGATGTCTAGATAAGAAGAAGGTGTTCTGTATTTTTCAAGCCTTCAAAAATAAATTATGAGATATAGTAAGTCAATTGTTCACAGTGGGTTTTTTACTAATCGGAAGAGCTGAAGGATTTAAATATTTGAATTTGCGCTGAATTTCCATAGGGAAAACTAATTGGATTTGCTGACGAGCAGAGTAGAACAAGCACAAGTTTCCGGTTTCGAACGGGCATATTCATGGACTTCATATTTTCTTATTTCAAAGGAAAACTGTTTTTTTAATTAGAGTCATTCCAAACCTATGATAATTTAAACAGAAGCGTGGTTTCAAGTCCTCCAGAGGCATCGAGTCATGCAGCAGGGAAACAGGTTCTCTGACCCAACCGTAAGATTCCCCATCTAAGATAGGCGTACTTGCCTGCGTTCCGTGCATATGCCTCTAAACCTTTGATGTCTATGCCTCTGTCTAATGGTATTTCAAATGCTGTTATAGTACCTGCCTCAACTACCTGTTCTGGCCGATCATACCAGATACCCACCACATCTGAATAAAAAAGTTGTCTGCCTACTAAATAATTCTCTTGATACTCAAATATACGTCCTTTGGTTCTTCGAAGGTAGATGCACAATGCTGGCGTAACTCAGCGGGGCAGACGGCATCTCTGGAGAAAAGGAATGGGTGACGTTTCGGGTCGATACCCTTCTTACGTCCTTTGGTTCTTCATTACCTATTCTGGCTGAAGATCTCTGAGAATCCATCTTTCCTTGATTGAAGATCTTCCATCTTATTGGACAATCAGCAGCAATGGATGTGAAACACGTATTTCACCTGGTGCTACTGCTGTTCAATCATTCAGTGAGACATTCACGGATTGACTGACACTAGATGTGCCCAGAAAAACTTCCTGGGAAATACATAGTGCTCCTTCGGAATCCATGTTCATTGCAATGACGTTGAGGTATCGTTGAAGTTCAATAATTTTTACTTGATTTCCATATTTCACTAAAACTTTCTAACATTAAGGTAGACAGAGTAAAGCAGCGTTTGCAGGTCATCCCTACACATTTCAAACACTAAATTAGTTTTCAATAAATTTAATTTGTACGTAAATTCCGTTGTCTATTATGCGAAATAATATCACATTCTATCATAATAACACACCATATGTGTTTCTGGAGATTTTAAAAGGGTAAGGCTCCTCATCAAGGGAGAAACAGCCATTAAACTTGCCTCCTGGGGCGAGGATTTTATAGTTAAGCGACTTGAGATCTGATACCATATAAATCACCAGTACGCCTAAACGCCGGAATGTAAGAATGCCAATCAAGTGACAGCCAATCAGGGCAATGGTCATTTTACTTTCATGTAGTGGGTTGGTAAGAACATCTTATGTCAATTGAAGTGCATCGCTCCAAACGGCTATTCCAGCTGTTTCGACAAACATTAACAATGAATTATCTATAAGAAAATAACTGCAGATGCCGGTACAAATCGAAGGTATTTATTCACAAAATGCTGGAGTAACTCAGCAGGTCAGGCAGCATCTAGGGAGAGAAGGAATGGGTGACGTTTCGGGTCGAGACCCTTCTTCACACTGATGTCAAGGGGGCGGGACAAAGGAAGGATATAGGTGGAGACAGGAAGATAGAGGGAGATCTGGGAAGGAGGAGGGGAAGAGAGGGACAGAGGAACTATCTAAAGTTGGAGAATTCGATGTTCATACCACTGGGCTGCAAGCTGCCCAGGCGAAATGTGATGTGCTGTTCCTCCAATTTCCGGTGGGCCTCGCTATGGCACTGGAGGAGGCCCATGACAGAAAGGTCAGACTGGGAATGGGAGGGGGAGTTGAAGTGCTCGGCCACCGGGAGATCAGTTTGGTCAATGCGGACCGAGCGCAGGTGTTGAGCGAAGCGATCGCCGAGCCTGCGCTTGGTTTCGCCGATGTAAATAAGTTGACATTTAGTGCAGCGGATGCAATAGATGAGGTTGGAGGAGGTGCAGGTGAACCTTTGTCTCACCTGGAAAGACTGTTTGGGTCCTTGGATGGAGTTGAGGGGGGAGGTAAAGGGACAGGTGTTGCATCGCGTGCGGTTGCAGGGGAAAGTGCCCGGAGATGGGGTGGTTTGGGTAGGAAGGGACGAGTGGACCAGGGAGTTACGGAGGGAACGGTCTCTGCGGAACGCAGAGAGGGGAGGGGATGGGAAGGTATGGCCAGTGGTGGGGTCCCGTTGTAGGTGACGGAAATGTTGGCGGATGATTTCTTGGATCCGCTAGCCGGTGGGGTGGAAGTTTATAATGAGGGGGATTCTGTCCTTGTTGCGAGTGGGGGGATGGGGGAGCAAGAGCGGGATGTTGAAGAGACCCTAGTGAGAGCCTCATCTCTAATGGAGGAGGGGAAGCCCCGTTTCCTGATGAATGAGGACACCTCTGACGTTCTAGTGTGAAACACCTCATCCCGGGCGCAGATGCGACGTAGACGGAGGAATTGGTAGTAGGGGATAGACTATTTGCAGAGAACTGGGTGGGAAGAAGTGTAGTCCAGGTAGCTGTGCGAGTCAGTGGATTTATATTAAATGTCCTTCAGTAGTCTGTCTCCTGTGATGGAAATGGTGAGGTCCAGAAACGGGAGGGAGATGTCAGGGATAGTCCAGGTATATTTAAGAACAGGATGGAAATTGGAAGTGAAGGGTATGAAGTCTGAATTCTGCATGGGTACAATAGGTACCTTGTTCTGCATGGGTACAAGAGGCACGCGATGCAACACCTGTCCCTTTACCTCCCCCCTCAACCCCATCCAAGGACCCAAACAGTCTTTCCAGGTGAGAGAAAGATTCACCTGCACCTCCTCCAACCTCATCTATTGCATCTGCTGCATTACATGTCAACTTATTTACATCAGCGAAAACAAGCGCAGGCTCGGCGATCGCTTCGCTCAACACCTGCGCTCGGTCCGCATTGACCAAACTGATCTCCCGGTGGCCGAGAACTTCAACTCCCCTTCCCATTCCCAGTCTGACCTTTCTGTCATGGGTCTCCTCCAGTGCCATTGCGAGGCCCACCGGAAATTGGAGGTACAGCACCTCATATTTCGCCTGAGCAGCTTGCAGCCCAGTGGTATGAACATCGACTTCTCCAACTTTAGATAGTTCCTCAGTCCCTCTCTTCCCCTCCTCCTTCCCAGATCTCCCTCTGTCTTCCTGTCTCCACCTATACCCTTCCTTTTTCCCGCCACCTGACATCAGTCTGAAGAAGGGTATCGACCCGAAACGTCACCCATTCTATCTCTCCCGAGATGCTGCCTGACCTGCTGAGTTACTCCAGCATTTTGTGAATAATTAACAAAGAATTATGTCCTTGCTATTATTGTATTCATTTTTTTCCAGAAGATAAACTACGCCAGTGCGAGAAAGGTAAGATATATCTAAAATATTTTCATTAAACTGAAATTAGATCTAGGATGGATATACTTCCTTTTAATGGACATCGTTGAATAATGTTTATGACACTTAATTGCAAATAATCCCCTTTTTTTCTTCCGTGCTATTTTATCCATTTCTATATTTTTCCTGAAATGTTTCCGGAAATTCAATTGAAAAAACTTTCGTGCTGTTCGGGCATCGCCTCCCCTGTAATAGGCTCTTCCAATATCGAGTACAATACACTCTGCTGTTCATAGTTTACAATTGTTCTGAAGTCTCGGCAATCCAGGACCTTTGTAACGAAGCGCGTACCTGTACCAATATCCTTTGCAGTTCAAAGTAGACCTTCGAAGAACCCAGTAAGAAACGACTCCAGACAAAATGCCATTGGATCTCATAAATAGATAAACCTTTTTTAAAATATGTATCCCTAAATCTAATATCAGACCTGTTTCGTTATTTTTAAATAATAAAATCAGTTGATGGCGCACTAATATTAACTTCAACATTAATTTTCAAGTAAATAAGAAATGCACCGTGTTGTTGACCAGAAGTGCGTAATAGTAGAAGTGATCTAATCGTGCAGCTCACATTTCCTTACTAATTCCAAATAGGATCTTCAACACACCAAATCTATAACTGTCTTCGGAATTATTTGGTTAAACCTCTCTCTGCCGAACGCAAAGCAGCCATCCGCCTATATGATAATAAACAATTGTCGCAACACGTGTATCCGGGATGCTGCATGGATGGAGTGCACCTGGCGATGGGCGAAAACGGTCGCATATCGTGCCTTCAAATTTTACATGGAGAGGGATCTATGGAAGGATCAGAACTCAATCTCTGTGACCGTGCGGCGGTGGCATTAATGTTGTACAAAGAAGCTGCTGGGTGGACTAGGAATTGCTCGCAATTAAATTTCCAAAAAAAAAATAAAGTACAGATTTTGCAATAACTTGCACTTGATATGAAGCAGATTTAGTAAGAAAATTTGAGGTAAAAGAATCACCAGGTGGTATTGACCACAATATGATAAGATTCAACCTAAAGTTTGAAGGTGAAAAGGTGAAATCAGATATGTCGGTATTAAACTAAGCAAAAGGGACTACTGAGGCATGAGTGGGGAGTTGGAAGACTGGAAAGGTGCTTTAGTAGGAATGATGGTAGAGCAGCAATGGCAGTAATTTATGTGGATAATTCGGAAGGTGCAGGATCATGTAATTCCAAAGAGAAAGAAAGTTTCCTGGGGAAGAATAAGACGACAGAAGAGGTCAAGAACAAAATAAAAGCAAACGGGAAGGCATATTACTTTGAAACGATTAGAGGGAAGTCAGAGGATTTGAATGTTTTTAAAGAACAAAAAATGGTAACTAAATGGATAATACGAAGAGAAAATATATCGGAATATAAGCTCACCAATAATATAAAAGAAGAAAGCAAGAGTTTATACGGATATATAAGAGTAAAAAAGTGGCCAACGTGGGTGTTGGGTCGCTGGAAAATGATGCAGGAGAAGTGGTAACGGGATATGAAGAAATGGCAGAGGAATTGAAGAATCTTTTTGCATCAGTTTTCACAGTGGAAGACACCGGGAGTGTGTCTGCAATCCCAGATAGTCAGGGGGTTTAAGTTAGAGGAGTGGCAATAACTCGGGGGAAGGTGCAAGGAAATCTGAAATGTTGAGGGTGGATAAATAACCTGGACCGGATAGACTGCACCGCGGGGTTCTGAAGGAGGTGGCACGGAAATAGTGGAGGCATTAGTCGTGATATTTCAAGAATCATTATAGTTAGGAGTGGTTCCGGATGAATTGAAAACTGCGAATATCACATCGCTGACAAGAAGGAGGTAAAGCAAAGAACGGAAAATCTAGGCCGGTGAGCTGACTTCCGGTGGTTGGTAAGATTTTAGAGTCAATTATAAACTATGAGGTTATGCAGTACTTCGAAGTTCATGATAAAATAGGCCGAAGGCAGTTTAGTTTTGTGAAGAGAAGACCTTACCTGACGAATCTGCAGGAGGCTGCAGATGTTGTGTACCTAGATTTTCTGAAGGCTTTCGATCAGGATCCGCACGTCATGCTGCTCGGGAAGATGAGAGCCCAGGGTATTAAAGGGAAGATACTAGCATGGATAGCGGGTTGGCTGGATAGCAGAAGGCAAAGTGTTGCAATGAATTGCATTTGTTCAGGTTGGCTGCCAATGGAATTCCGCAAGGATCGGTGCGGGGGCCGCTTCTCTTCACGTAGTGTATTAATGATTTGGATAAGGGGATTGACGGCTTTGTGGCCAAGTTTGCGGATGATGCTAAGATAGGTGGAGGGGCACGCAGTGTAGAGGAAGCAACGAACAGCATGATGTAATATTTTACTGCACGTAGTTTTGGCTGAACCTTAAATTTGAGTAAGGAGAAGTTCACACGGAAACTAAAACTATAACGCAATACATGAATAAACACACGAAGGGAGAACAATTCTACATTTAATTCGTGGCAATGTGTTCGACACAAATGCTCACATTACAACTTTGGAAAAGATAAATTGAAGGATACATTACATTAATCCAATTTTAATGAAATGACACATACACTCGGAAGTAATATATGACGAAAGTGGCCGGTAACGTTCGAATCCGTGAAGAATGAAATGTTATTTTTTCATTTTCCGACTGAGCGAACAGTATGTTTAAGGTTCACAATTGATAGATTTGGCGTGGCCCTTCCGAGGAAAGTAGGTAAATTCTTGGCATTTAAAAAGAAGTTAGGATTCGTTCAGGCGGTCGGTGAGCGCATTTTTTGTTTTTTTGCTAAACACAAATTGCTTTTGCCGTAACATATGGGGATATGGTGAAGCAAGGAAAAGAAAATTCAGAAAGACCTGAAAGAAAGTAAGAACAACATTGATATTGGCATTCGTTGAACCTATCGATGTCCTTAAATATATTAATTAAATCCCTGATGGTGACGTAACCTTGTTTTGGACTTCTTGTAAATTAATCTTCCAATGAACATTATGTGCATCCACCACAATTACATGTAATGATTTCACAATCACATTGATCACGAACGATATTTCGCTTTACGATTGGTGTCCCAAAACAAAAATGGACGATGGACGATCGATTGACTCCTTCTCCGCTCCTTTCCACAACATAATATTCCGAAACGAAATCAATGTGAACGTTGTATGAAATTAACTTTTTTTAAATTTCCAGATCAAATCCTTTGCCAATTCAATGCAGGTATGTTATGAAATAAAATGAAGTTCGCAAACGTAACGTTTGTGCAACTAATATTTTGAGAGAACCGCACCAATAGCGGGTAAAAGCAGAAGGGACGATCTTGTAGCGCAGCAATCGTATAGTTGATTGATATGAACCATATCAGATGACAGGACTCGCATTGAGTCCGTTATGAAAAATACAATTAATTAATTTAATAGCGCCCGAAATGTTACTAATGCATTTTAGGCAACGTCCAAAGACGCACATAAAATTAGCAAATTTCAGTCTGAAGAAGGGTCTCGACCCAAAATGTCGTCCATTCCTTCTCTCCCGAGATGCTGCCTGACCTGCTGAGTTAATCCAGCATTTTGAGAATAAATACCTTCGATTTGTACCAGCATCTGCGGTTATTTTCTTATACTAAAATGAGCAAATCTCTGTAATTAGTTAAATCATACTTACTTTCTATATTAGCAGTGTGAAATATACGTTTGCAGTATATTTTGCATTTTGCAGTGCACTTTGTTGGACAGAACGCGAATATTATTTATCGATGTGGAACAACGCGGCACGGTAGCGCAGCGGTAGAGTTGCTGCTTTACAGCGAATGCAGCGCCGGAGACACAGGTTCGATCCTGACTACGGGTGCTGCACTGTAAGGAGTTTGTACGTTCTCCCCGTGACCTGCGTGGGTTTTCGCCGAGATCTTCGGTTTCCTCCCACACTCCAAAGACGTACAGGTATGTAGGTTAATTGGCTGGGTAAATGTAAAAATTGTCCCTAGTGGGTGTAGGATAGTGTTAATGTACGGGGATCACTGGGCGGCACGGACTTGGAGGGCCGAAAAGGCCTGTTTCCGGCTGTAGATATATGATATGATATGATATGATATCCCCACTTCAGCGTGCTGTACAGGAATTTAAACTTTTTGCGCATAGCTTCAAAAGATCAGGTCACAATTAATAGGAGCAAAATTAGGCCATTCGGCCCATCTGGTCTGCACCGCCATTCAATAATGGCTGATCTATCTCTCCTCCTAACCCCATTTCCCTGCCTTCTGCTTACAACCGCTGACATCTTATTGGAATGCTTTGAAATCTATAGCCACCAAGTCAAATCAGAAACTGTAAATAGCAGAGAGAGTGACACCGTAAACATATAAAGATCTGCATTGATCTCCCATCTTAACTTGGGTGTTTTTGCTGGGGGAGATTCTGCTGAGACAACGTGCAAAAGAAACAAATGGCATTCACTTTACGGGTAAATATCAATGAGATGTACAGCAAAATTACTTGTACGCTCACCTCTGAAAATGTTTGCTTTCTTGGAAGATCTTGACAAGCTGCTTCAAGACACAGGTGAACAGAAGTGTTTAATTATGCAGCACCGGTTAATCCGTATTAATCGTTGGTTGTCCTGCACAGTGAAAGAAAATACTTTCTCAGAATCTCAGAATGAGATTAATTTTGGGTCGATCGTTTGAAATGTTTCCACCTTCTTTATAAGTACGTACCGTTTTCGAATGCCTCCATCCAATTAGGGTTTGGTTGCGTTGCCTCAGAGGCTATTATGTCCACCGATGCCCAGACGCGATGCCCAGAGCGATTTACATTTCCCCCTGTTAACGCGGACCTGTTTCTCGTGTATAATGGCATCTGTCATTCGATAATGGACAACTAAGTACCTCAAGGTTTTATCAATCCCTACGCCTACCCTCCAATTCCAGTTATGGCCTCGCAACCATTCCTGATCAAGCCTAGCACGCTCAGTCACGAAACGGCTTTTCGCCCTGTAAGGCACACTGCCTTTGTTTCTCATCGGGTGCTGCTTGCCCTGTGGAGTTCATCTACTTTTTGTTCTGGCTTACTTTATATTCATTTTGGTATCGGCGTGACGCCGTCAAGGCTGGCGTTTGTGTCTAATCCATTTGATAAATTGGTGGCGAATTGTCCTTCTGATCTGGTGGAAGTATTCCACGAACACAGGAACTAGAGGTGATTTTGGACGAAAGGACACACACAGTATTGGAGTAACTCAGCAAAGTGCCTCGGTCTTCTTTCAGAAGTACCCTTAACTTGCGTTTGGGCTGGACTGTTCAGTACATACACCTATTGATAATGAGAAGATTTTACACGATTCAGATAAACGACATGGTGTGAAAGCTACAGCTGGTCGTGTTCTCCTGCATATGGTGCCATCATCCTTCGTGGTAGAGGCTTTGGGGGGATAGTGTTTGACGGCTGTTGCAGGGCATCTTTTACAAGCTATGCACTGCATCCATTGTCAACCAGTGGTGGGTGAATAAAAATGTCCACTGTTTCATTGAGTGGCATTCAAACTGGCTACTTTGCCCACAGGTTCATCTTAGTTCGAGCATATGTTGCATTTTGGGTGGACCAACAATGCGGAAGGTTTAGTGATATTGACTGAGAAATGGCAGATGGCGTTAAATTCAGGCTGGTGCGCGGCGTTGGCACTTGAGGAAATAAAGAACGAAGAACGAAGAACGTATGCAGTTCATTGCAACAATCTAAACAGCACTTGAAGTACAAAGGAATACCGGGGTTCAAGACCAGAGCTGCCTGAAAGTGTCAACACGAGTAGGTGGAGAAGTGAACAATGTTTTGGTATGCTTGCCAAGTGTGAACGGGCTTTGAATGTAAGAATCATCGGCAGTATGACAAATTGATAACTCAGCACATGAAGTTTAGTTTTAAGATGCAGCAGGGAAACAGGCCCTTCTGGTATACGCTGAACATTTTTTCGCATGTTCATACTCGTTTTATATTATGCTACTTTCTCATCCCTTCCTTACACATCGGGGCAGTGTTACATAGGTGAATTAACAAACAAACTTGCATGGCCTTGAAATGTGGAAGAAAACCATGGTGGAAACGCTCACGGCCAATGGGAGAACGTTCAAACTTCACACAGACAACGTATGCATGGAGAAATCAAACAGCAGAGGGCACCATTTTACATTTACAAGTACAAAGTTTGAAGGAGAACTTTGTATTTTTTTCACACAGCTTCTCGAAAGTGCTGCGTGGAGAGACTTACGACAATGGCATTTAGGGGACTTTTGGATAAGCATATGGTTATGCAGGGAACGGTGGGGCATTGATCATGAATGAGCAAATATGATTTGGTCTTGCTATCATGTTCAGCACAACCATTGTGGGTAGAATGGACCACTTTTGTGTTGTGCTGTTGTATGTTGTAGCAATCGATGTGAGAGTCGAACAGCTCTCCCTTTCGGTGCTCTTTATGTGTGTTATGTCTGTTATGTGTGTTATGTCTGTTAGTCAATTTTAATCACGCAAATACTTACAACCGTAAAGATCTTCTGATCATAGGATTCCAGTGCAATCGGGACCTTACGAACGAATTTCCACACCCACGAAATATACCGGAGGAGATAGCCAGGACACCGGGCTCTCCGTGGATAGTTGTCGGCGCGAACAGGCGTCGCAGACGGAGGAGAGGCAGGAAGCAAAAGCGAGGATGCCGGTCCGGTATACTTGCCAAGCTAAAGAGACAGCCACACAAACCACCGCTACCTAGCATGTTTTTCACCAACGCCAGATCCATCATCAACAAAATGGACGAATTAAAACTACGAATATCAGCAAACAAACTCGTTGAAGACTGTTGTATTCTCTTAGTAACAGAGACATGGCTTCATCCACTTATCCCGGACGGAGCCATTGAGCTAGCCGGGCATACAGCGTTTCGCTGGGATGGAAACATCGACTCCGGTAAGAGCAAGGGGGGGGGGGGGTATGCATTTACGTGTACAACAACTGGTTCACTAACATCCAAATCATGGATAGCCACTGTTCTCCTGATCTGGAGTTCCTGACAGGTAAATGCAGGCCTTTTCACCTTCTTCGTGAATTTACAGTGGTTATAGTAACAGCAGTCTACATCCCACCAAATGCTAACGCTAGCACAGCTTTAGGCTACCTGCTCGGTGCAATAAACTCACAACAGAGCACATATACAGAAGCAGCCCACATCATAGTCGGGGACTTTAACCATGTAGACCTAAAGACAGTTCTCCCGAAATTTGAACAACGTATAAGATGTACTACCAGGGGAAATAACACACTAGACAAGGTTTATTCTAACATTAAGAAGGGTTTCAGGTCAGCACCACTACCACACCTAGGGCAGTCAGATCACCTGTCCATATTCTTAACTCCAGCATACACCCCACTCAGGAGGAAAGCTCCACTCACCATCAAGACTGTTAAGACATGGCCTGAAAGAGCTTCCTCGCAGCTGCAGGATTGCTTCGAAAGGACCAACTGGGATATTTTTGAGGATCAGGACTTGGAGGAGTACACATCAGCTGTACTCTGCTACATCCAAAACTGTATTGACAATGTCACCGTCGACAAACGTATCCGGTTGTATCCCAATCAGAAGCCCTGGATGACGAAGGATGTCAGGTCTCTCTTCAAGGACCGTAACACCGCCTTCAGGTCTAGTGATAGAGCTCTATACAGTGCTGCTAGAACCAACCTGAAGAGAGGCATCAAGGATGGCAAAGCGTCCTACAAGAGGAAGATTGAGGACCACTTCACCAACAATGACCCACGGCGGGTATGGCAAGACATCCAGCACATGACCAACTACAAGACCAGCAATCGCACGACTGCCGACGGCGACGCATCACTGGCAGGGGAACTTAACTGTTTCTTTGCTCGTTTCGAGGTGAAAGCTACAGTGGCAGACATAACACCCTCTCCAGCACCTGACAACCACATCTTCACTGTGCAGGAGAATGATGTTATGCGCGTGCTCAGAGCAGTGAATCCCAGGAAAGCTGCAGGCCCCGATGGTGTGACGGCAAGAGTGCTGAAGGATTGTGCAGACCAATTATCTGAGGTCTTCACAAAAATCTTCAACCTGCCTCTTTTAAAATCCACCACCCCCCCCCCCCCCCCGCCTGAAGTCCGCCACAATCATCCCACTGCCGAAAAAGTCTGTCATCAGCGGCCTTAACGACTACCGTCCGGTAGCTCTCACACCGGTCATCACAAAGTGCTTCGAGAGGCCGGTCCTACAGCACATCAAAGCCAGCATCCCACCCACCTTTGACCCATACCAGTTTGCCTACAGAGCAAATAGGTCTACAGGGGATGCCATCGCCACTGCTCTTCACACTGCACTGATCCACCTTGAACACCAGGGGAGCTATGTGAGGATGCTCTTCCTAGACTTCAGCTCTGCCTTTAACACAGTCATCCCGAGCAGACTGGTTACCAAACATTCTGACCTTGGATTTTCCCAAACCATCTGCCAATGGATCAAGGACTTCCTGACCAACCGCCCCCAGACCGTCAAAATAGGCCCTCACCTCTGCTCCACCATTACACTGAGCACCGGCTCACCACAGTGCTGTGTGTTGAGCCCCATCCTTTACTCCCTCTACACTCACCACTGCGCCCCCACCCATCCCACCAACACCATCATCAAGTTCGCGGATGACACGACTGTGGTTGGACTCATCTCAGGAGGAGATGAGACAGCCTACAGGGATGAAATCCAAAGGCTGGCAGCATGGTGTTCAGTGAACAATCTTGTCCTGAACTCCTCCAAAACAAAGGAACATAATAGACTACAGGAAAACCAGTGCAGAACACGACCCACTCTACATCAATGGGGTCTGTGTGGAAAGGGTACCCGCTTTCAGGTTCCTGGGTACGCACATCGCAGAGGTTCTTACCTGGTCTACCAACACCATTACCAAAGTGAAGAAGGCACAGCGGAGACTCCACTTCCTGAGGATCCTCAGGAAGACCAACCTGCACGAGAAGCTCATGATGTCCTTCTATCGCTGCTCCATCGAGAGTGTGCTGGCATACTGTATAACCACATGGTATGCCAGCTGCTCAGAAAAGGACAGGAAGGCCCTTCAGAGGGTCATCACGACGGCCTAGAAGATCATCGGCTGCTCACTGCCCTCCCTGGAGCACCTGTTCAGCCTACGCTGCCTCAGTAGAGCAGGAAAAATAGTAAAAGACCCATCCCACCCGGGCACCGTCTGTTTGTTCTTCTGCCCTCTGGTCGACGTTTCAGGTCGATCAAATCCCGAACAAACAGACTCAAGAACAGTTTTTACCCCAGGGCCATACGAGAACTGAACACTAATTTCTGCAATAGGTCACACTGTTAAAACTTTTGTATTTAATATATTGGTATTTATTTGTTTTGCATTTATTGCATATATGTTTTTTACGCACCGTCAGGATTGCTATTTTTTAATTTAGTTGCACTTGTTGCAACGACAATAAATGAATATTATTATATTATTATTATTATTATTATTAATCTCTGGCGCTGTGAGGCAGCGTCCCCAACAGCTGCACCACTCTGGGGCCGTGGACTCTTAAGATCGGTTGCGATCGCCCCGATACAGAAATGCGGTGAAGGCTGCGGCGAGGGTGCGGAAGATGTTTAGTAGAAGGCACACCAGATTAGAGGAAAAGAGTAGGGTTGGAATGACAAAGACTCAAAGGCGTACATTAAACGTCTGAGCTGGAACTTTTTAAAGAGATTGCGAAATATTTTGCACAGAGAGTGGTGGGACTTAGAAAGCGCTGTCTGACGTGGCGTCGGATGCGGATCCAACAGAGGCATTTTATAGCCCTTTACAAAGGCACGTGGCTATGAAATGAATGGATATATGTGGACCACGTGCATTTAAATGCGATTAACTTGGCATCATGCTCGATACAGGTATTGCTGGGCGAATGGGTTGTTCGTCTGCTATACTAATATATGTTACAAGTTCTACGATGTCATTCCAATTCTTGAGCATTGTGTCTGTCTTCATCAATGCAAAAGGGTGACGACAACACAATGCTTTCCATTTGTGCCTTGCAGAAATTGGTACAGTCTCGGTGTGTCGGGAATTAGGAGCAAGAGGAAAACTGTTAATTTTCGGTAGTGGTAGACTGTTTCGGGAATGTTATTGAATGTTATGGGCGGCACGGTAGCGCAGCGGTAGAGTTGCTGCTTTACAGCGAATGCAGCGCCGGAGACTCAGGTTCGATCCTGACTACGGGTGCTGCACTGTAAGGAGTTTGTACGTTCTCCCCGTGACCTGCGTGGGTTTTCTCCGAGATCTTCGGTTTCCTCCCACACTCCAAAGACGTACAGGTATGTAGGTTAATTGGCTGGGTAAATGTTTTTAAAAAATTGTCCCTAGTGGGTGTAGGATAGTGTTAATGTACGGGGATCACTGGGCGGCACGGACTTGGAGGGCCGAAAAGGCCTGTTTCCGGCTGTATGTATATGATATGATATGAAAGTCAAGGTGGACCATTTTGGTCCAAGGTGGACCAATATTCACTCATTTTGGAGATAGACATTGACTGGCACATTGTTGGTGTGCATGTAATTCCACAACCCACCGTACAAAATAATGCGAAAGCATCAATCGTTTTAGACGATTATCGATTTGAAAAATGCTGTTTTATGCTGAGATATTCACATTAATCTCCTTCTTGAGGAAATACCATATTTTGTTGACAATTGGGCTACACCAGTGTTTTCACTGAAGTGCCTTGAAAGTATACGACACAATGTACTGGAGTCCCTTGGCGGGTCAGACAGCATGTCCGGAGGACCTGTGTCAGCCATGATCTTCGGACTGATTGTTCTAGGGGAGAGAAAGTTGGAAGAGAGTTTGGAGAACGCAAAGCCGGGCAAATGATAGGTGCTCACAGATGAGGGATGTTCGATTGGCAGAGCGTTGGATAAAGGCTAGATATCAAAAGAAATAAATAGACTGTGAGATGAAGAATAATGAGGGACGAGGTGGTAGGGGGCGGAATTTTCCAAAGCCACAGATGAAGGATATTTAATCACAGGTTGCTAATTATTTTGCCTCCCTTGCACATTCCCAAACTAACCATTCTGTCTTGTGCCTCCCCATTATCAGAATAAGGCCATATGCAAATTGAACATCTCATGTACAACTTGGGTACCTTACAGCCCAACGGTATGAACAATGAATTCTCCACTTTAAAGTAGGATGGTCCCTATCCCGTTAATCTCCAAACACATCCTCTTGCCTAGTTTTATTACATGCACCCCAACAGGATACACACCCATGTCTTCGATAAATCTTCCCCACCCCCCTGGCGTTACGCATTCCTACCTTCCACCTCCCCCAATATACTTTCTTCCGGTCTCAAATGTCACGACGACTCAACCTTTTATCTCACAGGAATTTGTTGTCTCACCGCAGGCCTTTGTGCAAACGTCTGCCAATCGATACACTTCCCCTTCACCTCCATCCACCTATCACTTCCAGGCTTCGTCATGCCTTCATCTATCACTCCCTTACAAAGGTCAGTCCCAAATGTGGTCACGATGTGAAATACCGCCTATTCAGGACATCGAAGGTGAGTGCTTAAAATGATGAGTGCTCCAGCATTCTGTGGGATTTTTTATAAACCTGCATCTGAAGACTCTTGTTTCTCCTTTAAAATAATGCAGCATTGATTTCGTGTTATCCATTTTTATTGCAAACATTGAGATAAATATTTATTCTTGATAGGTATGAAATATATTTTCAAATTAAATCCATCAAGCCGATCCTTTTGTATAGTTTTTTTTCCACCGAAAGGGCTGCTTTGATGTGAGTTATTTATTTCAATAAAGCGTGCTTAGGTTTTGAGTCTGCCTCCGATTACTTGATCAGAATATAAGAAAAAAATACTCTAGAACAACTTAACGGGTCAATCAGCATCCATGCAAGGAAATGCATATTCCTTCAATCAGCATCCATGCAAGGAAATCCATGCAGGGCCGAGACCCTGTGTCTCAACTGCAAATTAGTAATGAGCACTACAATACACAAACAAGCGTAACGAAATAACAACGTTCCGACGTTGACATTGGTGCTTGAAAGAGTACCGTAAACAAATGGGGGATGCAAATAGCTAACTGAGTTCCATACTCAGAACAGTAAAAATAGCTGTCGTCGGTCATAGACATCTGTCTAGCCACTCTAAAGCTATTCGAGGACACAGTAGTTCCTGTTGTTTTTGTCCAATGCTTGTGAAATTTCGTACAATTTACAGAACATGCAGAGTTACTCGGGAAACCAAAGAGTTATGTAAACAGGAATAGGGTAAAGAGCTACAGTATAACATATTTGCTCGTATCGTGATGAAGAGACAGTAATACTGGGATTATAATGTCGAGGATGATATTGGATCGTGTATAGGTTCAACGTGTAGAAATTGCTCCGGCAATATCATGGAAAATTATGAGGCATTTCATAAGATGAGTTTAAATATTACTAATTTAATAAAGCCATTAATGCGCCGATTGGCTATTGAAAAATACAACGTTTTCCATGAAAAATGTCGTAAATATTAAACATGCCGTCTCGGAATGTGCCGACACAATGCCACAGTAAAGGAGCTGCTAACCCATGTCCTATTTTGCTTTATAACCCGATCTACGCATTTGCATGAGTGGAGATTGTGCGTTTTATTTGTGATTACAAGGGGTTCGTCAGTTCTCCACTTTACTCTGCATTCCATAAATCTGCACGTAAGTCGCGTAACTGTTCAATATAGATTACTAGAGCCAGTATTTTGCCATGTGTCATAAGTGCATATTCATGCTTTTTTGATGATTTCAGCAAGATAATGCCCATTTCACCATCGAATGCCTAAATCAGCCTTTTTTTTCTCCAAGTTAACATAACTTTCAAGAAAATTTCCACCACCGGGGCAAAACCGGGTGCGCCACCGTCGGTCGTTCATTTGTGGGTAGCGGCCGAGGCCCCAGTCTTTTGCAGTCAGGCTGTAAGTGGGTGTTAAGTAGTGATTGGAGATGGATGGGTGGGGAAGGGTCCAGTCTTTTCAAACTGAAGTCGGGTTGTGAGTAGGTGTGAAGTGTTGGTTGGGGAGGGGGGGGGGGGTTACGGGTGTTAAGTTTCTGTTTATCGAACCTGCAGTAGAACTCGTTCAGGTCGTAGGTCAGCTGATGATTGTCCAGGGAGCGGTGGGTTTTCCTCTTGCAGGTTGTGATTTATTGCAAGCCCTTCCAAACTGAAGAAGCGTCATTAACTGAGAACTTGCTTCTCAGAGTACCTTTCCTTGGCAGCTCTGATTCCTCTTCTCAGCTTGTACTTGGCCTGCCTGAGGAGTCTGCTTCCCCGCTCCTGTAGGATCTACCCCTGCAATCGTCAAAATGCCTAAAGTCAAGTCAATGCCTTGTAAAAAAACTGAACGCTTTGGTGAGAGTGCACGGGAGTGATATATTCTCCAAAGACAACTGTGTGCTGTTTTGCAAAGCATGTGAGAAAGCAGTGAATAATGAGAAGTATTTGGTCTCCCAGCATGTACAGACAATTAAACACGTCGGCGGCCGAGAAACTGAAGGCGGGAAATACGCAAAACTTGTCTCCTCACTATATCTACTGCTGGCTCCATTCGCAAATCCGAATTTTCGAGTTATCGATGCAAGGCATTCATTGATGCTAGAATTCCACTGTGGAAATAGGAAAACAAATCTCTCAGAGGTTTTTTAGAGAAATACACAGAGGAACATATACCGAACGAGTCATCATTATGGAAACATTATGTTAACAGCAACTTCAACATTGTTGTGCAGAAAAAAAAAAAAAGATGAAGTTGCATGCAACAAAATATGGATCTCAATAGATGAGACAATCGATGCTGTGCGGAGATATGTTGTCAATGTGGTCCTCGGCAAACTGAAGGCAGGTCAACCATCAAAGGAGTATTTGTCAACATCGGCAGTATTGGAGAAGTCAAACAACTCAACTATTGCTCAGTTGTTCGCATCTTCACTTGCTGTACTTTTGCCAGAAGGTAGAAAACACGATAATCTTCTTCTGTTTGTGACAGACGCATTCCATACATGAAAAAAAACTGCTCGTGCTCTTAAAGTTGTATTCCCCAAAGTGTTGCATATGACAGAATCCATAGAATTGCTGAGCACATACGTTGCTTGTTTCCAAATGTCGAACTCCTGGTTTTCAATATACCATATAAACATATAACCATATAACAACTACAGCACGGATACAGGCCCGTTCGGCTCTACCAGTCCACGCCGACCACTCTCTCTGACCTAGTCTCATCTACCTGCTCTCAGACCATAACCCTCTAATCCCCTCTTATCCATATACCTATCCAATTTACTCTTAAATAATAAAATCGAGCCTGTCTCCACCACTTCCACCGGAAGCCCATTCCATACAGCTACCACCCTCTGAGTAAAGAAGTTACCCCTCATGTTACCCCTAAACTTTTGTCCCTCAATTCTGAAGTTATGTCCCCTTGTTGGAATCTTCCCCACTCTCAAAGGGGAAAGCCTACCCACGTCAACACTGTCCGTCCCTCTTAAAATTTAAAAAACCTCTATCAAGTCCCCCCTCAACCTTCTACGCTACAAAGAATAAAGACCCAACCTGTTCAATCTCTCTCTGTAGCTTAAGTGCTGAAACCCAGGCAACATTCTAGTAAATCTCCTCTGTACCCTCTCCATTTTGTCGGCATCCTTCCTATAATTTAGCGACCAGAACTGCACACCATATTCCAGATTCGGCCTCACCAATGCCTTGTACAATTTTAACATTACATCCCAACTTCTATATTCGATGCTCTGATTTATAAAGGCAAGCATACCAAACGCCTTCTTCACCACCCTATCCACATGAGATTCCAACTTCAGGGAACAATGCACAGTTATTCCCAGATCCCTCTGTTCCACTGCATTCCTCAATTCCCTACCATTTATCCTGTACGTCCTATTTTGATTTGTCCTACCAAAATGCAGCACCTCACACTTATCAGCATTAAACTCCATCTGCCATCTTTCAGCCCACCCTTCCAAAAGGCCCAAGTCTCTCTGTAGACTTTGAAAATCTACTTCATTATTAACTACACCACCTATCTTAGTATCATCTGCATACTTACTAATCCAATTTGCCACACCATCATCCAGATCATTGATGTAAATGACAAAGAACAGCGGACCCAACACAGATCCTTGGGGTACTCCACTAGACACTGGCCTCCAACCTGACATACAGTTGTCAACCATTACCCTCTGGTATCTCCCATTCAGCCATTGTTGAATCCATCTTGCAACCTCACTATTAATACCCAACGATTTAACCTTCTTAATCAACATTCCATGTGGAACATTGTCAAATGCCTTACTGAAGTCCATATAGAAAACATCCACAGCCTTGCCCTCATCAATTTCCCTGGTAACCTCTTCAAAAAATTCAAGAAGATTAGTCAAACATGACCTTCCAGGCACAAATCCATGTTGACTGTTCCTAATCAGGCCTTGTTTATCCATATGTTTATATATATATTGTCCCTAAGTATCTTTTCCATTAATTTTCCCACCACAGACGTCAAACTAACAGGTCTATAATTGCTATGTTTACTTTTAGAACCTTTTTTAAACAAGGGCACAACATGCGCAATGCGCCAATCTTCCGGCACCATCCCCGTTTCTAATGGCGTTTGAAATATTTCCGTCATAGCCCCTGCTATTTCTGCACTAACTTCCCTCAATGTCCTAGGGAATATCCTGTCAGGACCTGGAGACTTATCCACTTTTATATTTTTTTAAAGTGTCCGTACCTCCCCTTCTTTGATCCTCATGGTTTCCATCACTACTCTACTTGTTTCGCTTACCTCGCATAATTCAATATCCTTCTCCTTGGTGAATACCGAAGAAAAGAAATTGTTTAATATCAATAGACAATAGACAATAGACAATAGGTGCAGGAGTAGGCCATTCAGCCCTTCGAGCCAGCACCGCCATTCAATGCGATCATGGCTGATCACTCAATCAGTACCCCGTTCCTGCCTTCTCCCCATACCCCCTCACTCCGCTATCCTCAAGAGTTCTATCCAGCTCTCTCTTGAAAGCATCCAACGAACTGGCCTCCACTGCCTTCTGAGGTAGAGAATTCCACACCTTCACCACCCTCTGACTGAAAATGTTCTTCCTCATCTCCGTTCTAAATGGCCTACCCCTTATTCTCAAACTGTGGCCCCTTGTTCTGGACTCCCCTAACATTGGGAACATGTTATCTGCCTCTAATGTGTCCAATCCCCTAATTATCTTATATGTTTCAATAAGATCCCCCCTCATCCTTCTAAATTCCAGTGTATACAAGCCCAATCGCTCCAGCCTTTCAACATACGACAGTCCCGCCATTCCGGGAATTAACCTAGTGAACCTACGCTGCACGCCCTCCGTAGCAAGAATATCCTTCCTCAAATTTGGAGACCAAAACTGCACACAGTACTCCAGGTGCGGTCTCACCAGGGCCCGGTACAACTGTAGAAGGACCTCTTTGCTCCTATACTCAACTCCTCTTGTTACGAAGGCCAACATTCCATTGGCTTTCTTCACTGCCTGCTGTACCTGCATGCTTCCTTTCATTGACTGATGCACTAGGACACCCAGATCTCGTTGAACTCCCCCTCCTCCTAACTTGACACCATTCAGATAATAATCTGCCTTTCTATTCTTACTTCCAAAGTGAATAACCTCACACTTATCTACATTAAACTGCATCTGCCATGTATCCGCCCACTCACACAACCTGTCCAAGTCACCCTGCAGCCTTATTGCATCTTCCTCACAATTCACACTACCCCCCAACTTAGTATCATCTGCAAATTTGCTAATGGTACTTTTAATCCCTTCGTCTAAGTCATTAATGTATATCGTAAATAGCTGGGGTCCCAGCACCGAACCTTGCGGTACCCCACTGGTCACTGCCTGCCATTCCGAAAGGGACCCATTTATCCCCACTCTTTGCTTTCTGTCTGTCAACCAATTTTCTATCCATGTCAGTACCCTACCCCCAATACCATGTGCCCTAATTTTGCCCACTAATCTCCTATGTGGGACCTTGTCGAAGGCTTTCTGAAAGTCGAGGTACACCACACCCACTGACTCTCCCTTGTCAATTTTCCTAGTTACATCCTCAAAAAATTCGAGTAGATTTGTCAAGCATGATTTCCCCTTCGTAAATCCATGCTGACTCGGAATGATCCCGTTACTGCTATCCAAATGCTCAGCAATTTCGTCTTTTATAATTGACTCCAGCATCTTCCCCACCACTGATGTCAGACTAACTGGTCTATAATTCCCCGTTTTCTCTCTCCCTCCTTTCTTAAAAAGTGGGATAACATTTGCTATCCTCCAATCCACAGGAACTGATCCTGAATCTATAGAACATTGAAAAATGATCTCCAATGCTTCCACTATTTCTAGAGCCACCTCCTTAAGTACTCTGGGATGCAGACCATCAGGCCCTGGGGATTTATCAGCCTTCAGTCCCATCAGTCTACCCAAAACCATTTCCTGCCTAATGTGGATTTCCTTCAGTTCCTCCATCACCCTAAGTTCTCCGGCCCCTAGAACATTTGGGAGATTGTGTGTATCTTCCTCAGTGAAGACAGATCCAAAGTAACGGTTTAACTCGTCTGCCATTTCTTTGTTCCCCATAATAAATTCCCCTGCTTCTGTCTTCAAGGGACCCACATTTACCTTGACTATTTTTTTCCTCTTCACGTACCTAAAAAAACTTTTGCTATCCTCCTTTATATTATTGGCTAGTTTACCCTCGTACCTCATCTTTTCTCCCCGTATTGCCTTTTTAGTTAACTTTTGTTGCTCTTTAAAAGAGTCCCAATCCTCTGTCTTCCCACTCTTCTTTGCTATGTTATACTTCCTCTCCTTAATTTTTATGCTGTCCCTGACTTCCCTCGTCAGCCACAGGTGTCTCTTACTCCCCTTAGAGTCTTTCCACCTCTTTGGAATAAATTGATCCTGCAACCTCTGCATTATTCCCAGGAATACCTGCCATTGCTGTTCTACCGTCTTCCCTGCTAGGGCCTCCTTCCAATCAATTTTGGCCAGCTCCCGCCTCATGCCTCTGTAATCCCCTTTGCTATACTGTAATACCGACACTTCCGATTTTCCCTTCTGCCTTTCCATTTGCAGAGTAAAACTTATCATGTTGTGATCACTGCCTCCTAATGGCTCTTTTACCTCTAGTCCCCTTATCAGATCAGGATCATTACACAACACTAAATCCAGAATTGCCTTCTCCCTGGTAGGCTCCAGTACAAGCTGTTCTAAGAATCCATCTCGAAGGCACTCTACAAACTCTCTTTCCTGGGGTCCATTTCCAACCTGATTTTCCCAGTCTACCTGCATGTTGAAATCTCCCATAACCACAGTAGCATCACATTTTTGACACGCCAATTTTATCTCCTGATTCAACTTGCACCCTATGTCGAGGCTACTGTTTGGGGGCCTATAGATAACTCCCATTAGGGTCTTTTTACCCTTACAATTTCTCATTTCTATCCATACTGATTCAACATCTCCTGATTCTATGTCACCCCTTGCAAGGGAATGAATATCATTCCTTACCATCAGAGCAACCCCACCCCCTCTGCCCACCTGTCTGTCTTTTCTATACGTTGTGTACCCCTGGATATTCAGTTCCCAGCCCTGGTCCTCTTGTAACCATGTCTCAGTGATCCCTACAACATCATACTTGCCCATGACTAACTGAGCCTCAAGCTCATCCACTTTATTTTTTATACTACGCGCATTTAAGTACAACACTTTAACTTCTGTATTTACCTCCTCTCTCACATCGTTCACAATTGGCCCTGCCCTTAATTTCTTTTCCGCTCCAGAACTTCTGTTCCCATTCTTCCGAGAGTCTTTTGCAATATCTCCTGTATTCCCTTTTACCTCATCTTCATATTCACAATTTGTTAACCCCTCCCCCCCACTACTTAGTTTAAAGCCACAGGTGTCACACTAGCAAACCTGCCTGCCAGAATGTTTGTCCCCCTGCTGTTAAGATGCAACCCGTCCCTTTTGCACAAGTCACCCCTAGCCCAGAAGAGATCCCAGTGGTCCAGAAATCGAAATCCCTGCTCTCTGCACCAGCCCCTCAGCCATAAATTCATACCCTCTATCTCTCTGTTCCTGGCCTCACCAGCACGAGGTACCGGTAGCAGTCCAGAGATAACCACCTTCGACGTCCTACTTCTCAGTGCTTTTCCCAACTCTCTAAACTCCCGCTGTAGCACCTCCTTCCTCTTCCGCCCGACGTCATTCGTGCCCACGTGCACAACGACTTCAGGTTGATCGCCTTCCCTCACTAGGATTTTCTGAAGCCGGTCTGTGATGTGTTGAACCCTGGCACCAGGGAGGCAACAGACCATCCTCAAGTCCCTCCTGCTGCCACAGAATCTTCTGTCCGTCCCTCGGACTATGGAGTCACCGACCACTACGGCTCTTCCAGACTTCGGTCTCCCCTGTCGAGTATCCTTGCCAACAGGTCCGCCACTCGGACTGGAAACGTCTTCTGCCCCGACAGTTCCCAAGAGGGTATACCTATTTGCAATAGGCACAGCCACCGGGGTCTCCTGTAGTCCACGTCCACTCCCCCCTGAAACAGTCTCCCACCTTCGCTCGACCTGGACCCTTGGCGTGACAGTCCCATTTCTTCCGGATCAGCACATAGCTGTCCACTCTGACTCTCTAATGGACCAATTTTGTCCCTCGCCATCCTTTTGCTATTGACATATCTGTAAAAACACTTGGGGTTTTTCAAGGAAATGGCACACTAGATTCTGCTACTTCCTCAGCCCGTTCTGACAAGGTGGGGTACATGGCATTCTGCTCCATTCTACAATGCTGCAAAATTTGAAAATATAAAAGAAATCGTCAACTATTTTCAAGAAGACGAATCTGCTGCAGTCAGGATCGTCAGTGAAATCATGCCGAAAAAAACCCCTCCACTGCGATCGTGTTTATTGCTTCCAATTTTGCAAGCTTCCCACAAGCTATCACTTCCCTTGCGAAACTTGGCGAAATATTAGTGAATAACTTGCAGGTTTTCAACGAAGTAACTGACGATATTCGTAAAGTTCCTGGCGATGTAGGTAAAGACATACAAGGAAAATGTGAGAGAGTGATTTTAGGTTCAAAGATGCATGTGCTATTACATATAACAACTACAGCATGGAAACAGGCCTGTCCGGCCCTACCAGTCCACGCCGACCATTCTCCCTGACCTAGTCTCATCTACCTGCACTCAGACCATAACCCTCCAATCCCCTCCTATCCATATACTTATCCAATTTACTCTTAAATAATAAAATCGAGCCAGCCTCCACCACTTCCACCGGAAGCCCATTCCATACAGCCACAACCCTCTGAGTAAAGAAGTTCCCCCTCATGTTACCCCTAAACCTTTGTCCCTCAATTCTGAAGCTATGTCCCCTTGTTGGAATCTTCCCCACTCTCAAAGGGAAAACCCTACCCACGTCAACTCTGCCCGTCCCTCTCATAATTTTAAAAACCTCTATCAAGTCCCCCCTCAACCTTCTACGCTCCAAAGAATAAAGACCCAACCTGTTCAACCTCTCTCTGTAGCCTAAGTGCTGAAACCCAGGCAACATTCTAGTAAATCTCCTCTGTACCCTCTCCATTTTGTCGACATCCTTCCTATAATTTGGCGACCAGAACTGCACACCATACTCCAGATTCGGCCTCACCAATGCCCTGTACAATTTCAACATTACATCCCAACTTCTATACTCGATGCTCTGATTTATAAAGGCAAGCATACCAAACGCCTTCTTCACCACCCTATCCACATGAGATTCCACCTTCAGGGAACAATGCACAGTTATTCCCAGATCCCTCTGTTCCACTGCATTCCTCAATTCCCTACCATTTACCCTGTACGTCCTATTTTGATTTGTCCTACCAAAATGCAGCACCTCACACTTATCAGCATTAAACTCCATCTGCCATCTTTCAGCCCACCCTTCCAAAAGGCCCAAGTCTCTCTGTAGACTTTGAAAATCTACCTCACTATCAACTACTCCACCTATCTTAGTATCATCTGCATATTTACTGATCCAATTTGCCACACCATCATCCAGATCATTAATGTAAATGACAAACAACAGTGGACCCAACACAGATCCTTGGGGCACTCCACTAGACACTGGCCTCCAACCTGACATACAATTGTCAACCGTTACCCTCTGGTATCTCCCATTCAGCCATTGTTGAATCCATCTTGCAACTCACTATTAATACCCAACGATTTAACCTTCTTAATCAACCTTCCATGTGGAACCTTGTCAAATGCCTTACTGAAGTCCATATAGACAACATCCACAGCCTTGCCCTCATCAATTTCCCTGGTAACCTCTTCAAAAAATTCAAGAAGATTAGTCAAACATGACCTTCCAAGCACAAATCCATGTTGACTGTTTCTAATCAGGCCTTGATTATCCAAATAATTATATATATTGTCCCTAAGTATCTTTTCCATTAATTTTCCCACCACAGACGTCAAACTAATAGGTTTATAATTGCTAGGTTTACTTTTAGAACCTTGAAGAAATACAAAACATAACTAAAGTTCTTAAAGGTAGCTGTTATGCACAAGATATCGACATGAATATAGAGTCTTTCCCTTGTTACGGCTATGCACCAGTGACCTCAGCTGGGGTAAAGACGTTTTTCACAACTGAAGCATATTCTGTCTGACAGATGGTATAGTTTAACCATATAATTTGAGAAACAATGCTAGTAGTTATGTGGAACCAGGCAACTTTGGTAATTTAATGCAGTATACCTTTATTTTATAATTTTTAACCATAGTTTGGTGATGGAAATATATGCCTTTTATGCCTTTTTTTGTCAATAAATGTATTTTTCGATTATTTTTTGTAATTTTATTAAGCCTATTTGCCTGCTTATTTCAGGGATTTTTAGCGCCTAAACACCCTGGCTCTATACATTACCCTTAATTTGCAGGTGAGCGCTACAATCTGTTAATAGGTGATGCCAACCTGGAGAGAATGAAACAGGATTATTAAAATTTGATGTGTGGCCGTTCGGGAAACATTCGATGTTTCGAACGACTTGTTGGCGTGTTTTATAATTCAACAAATTTACTACTGTTGTGAGATTCGAAGGATGATGTTGAATTTTGAGAACGGTCATCCAATTAAGGATCATATGCTTGCCTATTTCCCCCAATGCAACGAGTCAAGCAGTTGCTGAATAAAATTGCAGATTTATTTTCGTTGACCAGTTTCGAGAACGACTGTTAGGACTACGAAGGAAAGCAGATAACACAGACATGTTGCCACATTGACACTGGCCTAAAATTACTTGATTATTACATATCATATTTGCGATAAAGAGTCTCATATTAAAAACAAAAATACATTAAATATCAATACGGTTTACTCCTCAGTAGTTCATAACATGCAGTAGAATTTTTTTAAATAATTCCATTTCATAATGTGCAAAACACGTGTACTAAATACTGCGGGGGGTGGGGGGTGGGGTAATGTATTTTGAGCAGAACATTCAATAGATCACGGCTGAGTACGCGCAAAGGCGAAAAGCTTTGAAGGTCCTGAAACAAACGTTACTCAACATTCGAGCGCAAGACGGACACGTGTACTCACGCACCTATTGTTGGCGCGCTGCAGCCTTTACTCGATGCACTCATTGTGCGATTATTCGGTATAATGCTCTTTTTTTGCATTTACTTGTGATTCAAGCCCTTTATTACCGACCGCAGTAAGTTTCTTCATACAGAGAGCGAGGCGACCGAAGAAAGTTGTTCCATTTTTTATCCGGGATACCACATATCATGGAGTCGTCTGCATTATTGTATTTTATCAAAGAAGCGTGGATCAGAGATTGAAATTACTCAGGTGAAATTGACAAGATCAGTTAATGTCATAATGTGGCTTGGAAAGATGAAATGACGTGGTGATTTTTGAAGTAGCCAAGACATGGTGCCCAACACGGTTGGTGAAACATTCTGCAACTGTCCTTGAATTGATGAAGGGCTTTGGATCGCCTGCAGCCATGTTCAGATTATCCAGACAGTAATACGTAAGTGTAACCATCCTTTATTTTCAGAGTTACCATGTTGAATATATTTGCTTTGGTATCCAAATGATTATTATGTATTTCTGTTTGATCGGTATTTTGGACAGCGACCGAGGTTTGCCAGCACATGTGCCGATGCAAAACAAATGTTATTTCAAGGTGCGGGGTTTTGCACACAATTGCACTCTTCTGAGATAGCGTTTGACCACTGCCAATCGTGCAGAGCGGCACAATTTGTCACAATCTCTGCAAACCGATTCTGGGTCAAGGAAACGATTTCCATTAAAAGACAACGTGAAAAGTTTTCACTATATAGTCGTGTAGAATTAAGAAGTGAATACCACAAAGAAAATATAAAATTTCCGCGTGACAGCGAGTATGCCTAGCTTAGGCAAAAGGAGTTGACCGTTTTACGTGAATAGCGCAGGAGGTAAGAAATCATCTCACCCAAGATAATGATGACCATTGACATTGTTCAATTATAGCTTATGTAATAGACATCGCTGTAGAAGACAAGAGTCAGGAGGGACATGGACTGCAATATCGACACGGATTGGACGCGTTCCAATCAAGTTAACATCTAGCAAAATTGCATGCACTATAATCAAATTTTTAACCGGTAATTGCACCTTTGCGTTGAGGAAAACGTGAGCATAAGACGTTGAGGAAATTTATAAAGTGTATATATCTGGAATCAAATACTTAACATACATTTTACAATATGTGAAGGTTTAAGCTATATCAAACGTTAATTTGCCTAAATATGATCTCGCAGTTTATTGCTATTGCTCTCTCGAGTGCCACATATTGTATTTCATCGGTTTTTTTCCAATTATTTATATCGGATTTACTTTTTTCGCTCCTGACGTTTTCTGGAAAACATTAACATTTTGAACTGCCATTCTATTTGCAGCGAAGACCATCATTGAAAAGGATCGAGGTAACTAAACCGACATATCAGAGACTGCACGTGTAGCTACAATGAAAATCCCTTTTACTGTGACGCAAAACCAAATAAGTCTTACATAGCTTAAAGGGAATGCAACTTCAACAAACAAGGAACAGTTGAACAATATCACAAACAGATAATATGAGTAATGTGTGAGTAAATACATCTGAAATATCGCAATATTTTGATGTTATTTTTCTAAAGGTAAACTACTTTGTATTGAAATAAAATTGTAATTTAATAATGAACACAAATGCCCTATCGAATGGCGTAAATGTGCTCGGTGGAAAGCGGAGTTGTGTATTAAAAATATCTCATAGACAGAAAACACAATCAAAAAGTTACATGCGAATGTCGGATGCACAACAAGAACTTTTAAGGTATAAATGTGAATCGCATTGGGCATGATCACAGGACTTCCATCGGGGCAGCTAAAATGTTTCACGTGGCACACTGCTGAAGTCAGGGTAACATGCCACGCTGCATTTTGTATAAATGCACAGATTGACTGTGCACAATCTTGCATTAACTCATAACTTTTCAAGAATAAGTACAATCTGACATAACGATACATACTTCACCAATTAATCATTTTTTTCTGCTTACAAATCTTTAATACGTTTACCTTTCAACAATACCACATCTATCCTAATGCATAGACTCACGATTTATAACTCTGACAATCACATTATAATTGCCGACATATTCGGCAACAGCAAGCATGCGAAACGCATATGTACAGTGCACTACTAACCACATGCTTACCGTCGTAAATAGATACTTCGACAACCATTATCACCTCATCTCATTGAGACACGTTTCAAGCAAATGTTCCAAACCCTTCGTTATTTTTCAACAATGTGAACCTTCCCATTTTTGTGGCACTTTATCCTTGGGTAATTTCCATTGGCTACCTTTCTTCCGTCTATGTGGCGATGCTAGTCAGTACATGGAATATAAAAAAAGACATCAACTTAATGCTTTAGTTAGTTCTACAGATAGGGACGATACTTATCCATACACCATACATGATTAAAAGAGTATACTGGCACTATTCCATAATTTTTCTTCCGCTCCTCAAGGAGTGCATTGGGCCTGTTTCCCCTGCCAGAACAGAATTCACTGCTTATCTCAACGTTACTATTAACTTCTATCCTGTCCTACAGTAACCTTTGGTTGGGGTGTCTCTAGCACCCTTCCCGCCCGTGTCGATTTCTCTGTCTATATAAAAGGCAGCAGACTATCGAATGATATGTAGTACAAATCATACGAACGCCCACTTTTACCTTGACTAAATGTAATTCCATCATGCCTCTTGCAAGGACGACGTCCATCGCGCTCACTTTATCCGTTTCCGCCGCATCTGTTCTGCTTCATGGGGCTTTCCACTACAAGATATCCGAGCCTCTCATACGTCACTAACCGTTGTTTTACCTTACACCCTCATTAACTCCTCCGTTTCCATGTAAACAGCTTCCTCCCCAGGTACCTTACCCCACAATAGAAATATGTAGCATTATATCTCCTCCCTCACATCCATCCAGAGAACAAAGCAACCTTTCTACGTGAGGAAATTCTCGTGAATACCTTCAAACATAGTAGACAACCCCCCCCCTTCTTTACACCGGCGAGAATAAGCTTAGACTAAGTGACCAGTTCGCTGTGTGCTTGTGCTCTGTCCGACAGGAACTGCTGGATCAACAGTTTGCGAAACATTTTAAATCAATTGCCCATTCCCGTATCGCTATTTTCCCCTTGGATATTTGTGCTGCCAGCATGAGGCCACACAAATGCTGTAGGAACAGCACCTCATATTTAGCTTTGGGACCTTACAACCGAACGTTATGAATGTTGGATTCTCCAATTTTATGTAATAATCCCCCACTCCCCTCCTTCCTGTTACAGCGCCACTGCTCACATACCCTGCCTCACTTCTCGGGTCCAGTCCGACCCCGTTGCTTTACAATTATCTTTTTCTTCTGTGCTTATTTGATCTTATTTCTTTCACTGGCATCCCCATCGTCTATCACTTACTCCACCCAATTGCCAATCAAATTCCATCGGCTCTATCCATCTATCCCTTGCAGCACACCACTATCCTTTCGTTTTATCCGCCTTAACTAATTGAGTCTTCGGAAGGAACCCGATCTGAAACATAACTATTCACTCCCTCCAGAAATGCTATCTGGCTCACCCCTCACCCCGCCTTCGAGATAGCGCAGTACTTTCCTTTGCTCATCGCGATTGGATGCTGAAAATATTTAGCATAATTAACTGATAATCAATCAAATGAAATAAAATAATATTAAGAGCTGGTGTCTGAAGTCGGCTTGTTCATTGTACCATTTCGTGGTAGGATATGATATAATTTTTTGGGGACAAAACAACATCGTAAAAGAAAGCGCAGTTGGAATATGATTATTTGCACTTGATTTTCGTTGTTGGCCGGTTCTAAACTGACCTCGCTGTTACTCCTCCCAATTACCTCCCCAATATGTCATTTTTCACCGTTAATTAATTCAAAGGTTTAGCCCACACACGTATTTAAATGAGCACATTCCAAAGAGTTAAAATATTCTGAAGGAGAACGTGTCTTTTATTCGCGACGTGTAAACGAGTTATTCTACACTAATATCATATCATATATATACAGCCGGAAACAGGCCTTTTCGGCCCTCCAAGTCCGTGCCGCCCAACGATCCCCGTACCTTAACACTATCCTACACCCGCTAGGGACAATTTTTACATTTACCCAGCCAATTAACCTACATACCGGTACGTCTTTGGAGTGTGGGATGAAACCGAAGATCTCGGAGAAAACCCACGCAGGTCACGGGGAGAACGTACAAACTCCTTACAGTGCAGCACCCGTAGTCAGGATCGAACCTGAGTCTCCGGCGCTGCATTCGCTGTAAAGCAGCAACTCGACCGCTGCGCCATCTAAAATATTCGTTAACGGTGAGAAACATCCTTTCAGTTCCCCAAAAAGTTACATAATCCACTAAGTTTCCATCGCACGTCCCCTCAAATACTAAACATTCCAGTAACATTCTTTAATGTACTTCCTATATTACACCGAATATCGAAAAGAATTGAGAATATTCATTGATAAATGTTGCAGATAGATCTTCCCGAATTTTTTGTCAGTCGTCTGTTAAGCACGCGTATTACCCTGAGATGTTAGATGAGCAGACGAGGCCCCTTCAGCCTGGGAAGGCAGTCCATCTAGGAGAGGAAAAATTCCGATCCAAAACCTCCACTGCCTTGTGGCCATATCCAGTCATGGAAAAGGCTCCAGGGGTAAACCTCAAGAAAAATCCGGAGTCTGAGTCCCTCAGGCAGTTCGTCGTTGTCTACAAGCTCGTTCTGGCAGCTCCTGCGACGGCGGTGGTACTAAAGTATAACGGCTGTGTTGTTCCATTGAATTGATCAGCGACGTGGACAGGGGGGGAGGCGTGCTGCCTGGGCAACAGCCTGTCCTTTATATGACGTCGCCCAGGCTTACATCCGACCACACATCTGCGCTGCTCGAGCCGAGATTTGGAGCAAGCAGTCAAAAACCACGATGCATTACGCTTTGTCAGCGATGGCCGAGGGGGGCATTGGAGTATCCTGAAACATGGAATCCAAAGTACGAAGCAAATTCGGTTGCGGCATCACCATGGATCTCTGCAGCGTTGGTAAAGGTCATAATGTCGTAAAGACAGAAGTTCATAAATGATATTAGCAAAATTTGGCCATTCGGTCTATTAAGTCTGCCCCGCCATTCAATCATGGCTGATCTATCTATTCCCCTAACCCTATACTCGTGCCTTCTCCTCATAATCACAGACACATGTACGAATCAAGAACCTATCTATCTATCTCTGCCGTAAGAATATCCATGCACGTTCTCCACCGCTTTCTGTTACAAAGAATTCCACAGTCACCACCATCTGCCTAAAGAAATGCCTCCTCCTCAAGAAACGTCCTTCCATTCTGATCCTATGACCTCCAGTCCTAGTCTCTCTCACTAGAGGAAATATTATCTCAACATCCACCCTACCCAATGCTTTTCAAGCAACTCGATCCAACAACCTACTGCCCTAAGAGAGAAAAGGTCTATTCGCCTTCTCAGTTATCTTGTACGCTTTCCAACAGCTTTATGCACTCCATGTTTCTCACACCGACACTAGTTTGCTGTTCTTTGTTGATTGTCGTATCATATAGTGTGCATTGTTATTTTGTGTGTTGCAAAAAAATTGGCAACCTCATATTTTGCCCTCAACTTCCATTATTCCCAATTTGATTGAACTTTTCGAATTGTCAAATCTTGCCTGCCAAATACCATTTGAATCATTCTTAAATCTCGCTCCAATGCACCTCGTTCACGCAGGCACACCTTTCACTTCATTAAATGTTAGACTTTCACTGTCTGTCTCTCATTTATTTAAAACTAAAAGTAGCCCGCGTCAATATTACCCACATATGGTCAAACATTGCAACATTGTTAATGATATAATATCTTAACTATGTATTACGCTAAATTTCGTGATAGAAATATTGAGAAGATTCATTGTATGCATTGGCAGCTACTCGCTGCCAGACATAATTGAAGATTCTCTCGCACAGCGTATGCCCTATTTAATTTCCTTTCTCTTAACAGGTTTGAATAATTTGCAGTCAGTTAACATTTGAATTTGTTGCATATTATTACATAAGTTTAATGACTGATCATTTAGGAACTGTAACGTGTGTATCCGAAAACTTTTTTGCCTTGCTCTGCACTGCTGAACATCGCGAAATTGCTGAAGTCGGCAAGGCACTGGCAGTTCAACGTCCGTGAGAGCAAAGTAGCGTCACTTGTATCTTAGGAGGGGCGAAGTCAAAGAGAGCGTCACTGGCCACGTCACTTTTTTCGCAATTTTCAAATGTTAACCGAAAGTAATCGATCTTTGTCATAACAGATATGCACAAAGAGCAGGATATTTGACATTGGCTGCACGTTTATTCAATTTAGAAGGAACAGTTGTTTTAAACCTTTAAAAGCACGCAAAACGCATTCTAAATAACGGTGCTGTTCTGTGAGGAGAATGGATAAAGCGTTGATATTAAATTGCGACTCGAACATCATGCCTCAAATCCGTAATATAAACATGCATCACAGAATTTTATTATTATTTGAGAAAATATAATTAAAATTATTCAACATTTCAACATGTGTTTGATAAGAACAATGTACACACTCCTGTTCTAGTCGTTTTGATATGACGAAAAGCAATGCCTGGGATCCATGTTGAGGGAAATAATTCATGAAATTATAATAGAAACGGTATAATCATTGGGTTTAATTGTTCAATTATTCAATGGTACTTTCATTGTCACATTTACCGAGGTGCAGTGGAATTTTTGTTGGCATAACTTCTAGTAAAATATTACTTTCCATAAGGACATATGTGATTCATTACAAATGCACAGCAATAGTACAATGAGCCAAGAATCTCCAGGTTTTGGCGCCATTTTCAAGTCCCAGTTGTTAGTTGCAGACTTCCTTACATCACAATAAACGCATTTTTTCCTGGGGGCGTTGTAGGGTCCCACTGTCCAACCGTAGCCGTTGGTGTCCTCGCATGTTGCTCGACGGCTGCTGAGGCATGTAGGTTGCGTACGGCCAGCGCAATCGGCCTCTTGGAACGGCCCTTTGATCCTGGTCTTTGATCATGGATCCTTTCGCCCTCCACTACGGGCCGCGAGTATTAGCAGGATAGTGCTCGGCGGCTTGCCTCTTTGGGACGGTATAGGAGGGAACTGGAGACGCTGGTTTAAAACGAAGATAGACACAAATTGCTGGAGTAGAATTGGGAATGAGAGAAGGAATGGTGATTTTGCGGGTAGAGATCCTTCTTCAGACTGAGACCCTCTCGAAATGTCGCCCATTCCTTCTCTCCAGAGAAGCTGCCTGTCCCGTTGACTTATTCCATCAATTTGTGGACGGAGGACGATCCATTCTGCTGCAGGAGGATACGCGTGGCAGCACGTTCTGCCATGCAGCTCCTCGGGATTCAGCGTAAAAATAGGTAAGCAATGAAAATAGAACTGCCAGTGTCATCGTCGCGTTGAACGTTTGAAATAGAGTACAATTGTACATTAATGACTTAGACGGAGGGATTAAAAGTACCATTAGCAAATTTGCAGATGATACTAAGTTGGGGGGTAGTGTGAATTGTGAGGAAGATGCAATGAGGCTGCAGGGTGACCTGGACAGGTTGTGTGAGTGGGCGGATACATGGCAGATGCAGTTTAATGTAGATAAGTGTGAGGTTATTCACTTTGGAAGTAAGAATAGAAAGGCAGATTATTATCTGAATGGTGTCAAGTTAGGAGGAGGGGGAGTTCAACGAGATCTGGGTGTCCTAGTGCATCAGTCAATGAAAGGAAGCATGCAGGTTCAGCAGGCAGTGAAGAAAGCCAATGGAATGTTGGCCTTCGTAACAAGAGGAGTTGAGTATAGGAGCAAAGAGGTCCTTCTACAGTTGTACCGGGCCCTGGTGAGACCGCACCTGGAGTACTGTGTGCAGTTTTGGTCTCCAAATTTGAGGAAGGATATTCTTGCTATGGAGGGCGTGCAGCGTAGGTTCACTAGATTAATTCCCGGAATGGCGGGACTGTCGTATGTTGAAAGGCTGGAGCGATTGGGCTTGTATACACTGGAATTTAGAAGGATGAGGGGGGATCTTATTGAAACATATAAGATAATTAGGGGATTGGACACATTAGAGGCAGATAACATGTTCCCAATGTTGGGGGAGTCCAGAACAAGGGGCCACAGTTTGAGAATAAGGGGTAGGCCATTTAGAACGGAGATGAGGAAGAACTTTTTCAGTCAGAGGGTGGTGAAGGTGTGGAATTCTCTGCCTCAGAAGGCAGTGGAGGCCAGTTCGTTGGATGCTTTCAAGAGAGAGCTGGATAGAGCTCTTAAGGATAGCGGAGTGAGGGGGTATGGGGAGAAGGCAGGAACGGGGTACTGATTGATAGTGATCAGCCATGATCGCATTGAATGGCGGTGCTGGCTCGAAGGGCTGAATGGCCTACTCCTGCACCTATTGTCTATTGTCTATTGTCTATTGTCAATTCCATACACATCAATTGGGCAACTTTACTTATTAGTTTGCGTAATTTGCTCTAAGTTGGTAACCTGGCTCGAGTCCTTTTTTCGCCAGAATGATGGACCTGTGTACCTTTGGTTGCAGAAACAATCTTACATTTAACACCGCTTTAATCGCAGTTTAATTTGGTGGTTGTGTAGGTCAGTAAATTGTATACTTCCGCACTACCACATTCTAAATTGATCTTGAAAATAATAGGTGCATAAATCATTAATCACTGTCGAAAGAAAAATGTTTCGTGGTACTCCTATATCACTCTTATACCGGGTGGGAATACGAAGGAGTAGGTTTCTAAATCAGACGTACTAGATGTTTCACATACCGTTAACTTTATATGGTGATACAAGTATATATGCACAGAAAACATAATTGAGTGTTGAAATGAGATGTGGAAAATTACTCAGGAATAATTTCGAAACTAAAGTGTTGTTCAACGACCCCGTTGGTTAACCGTTGAACATGTTCTAAAAATACTATTTAAGATTAACTTAATATAACTGTGCGAAATTAGGTTGCCTTTCCAGTTGTATTACCGCAAAATTATTGCCATCCAATTACTGTTGGCAAGTCTACGGTCCTCGGATCAGATCGATAGAGAAAAGGGTGACGAACAAATCAATGTACAATGTTAATTCTACAGGGCATTATGTCGTCTATTTTACGCTTTTCTTTTCCATTTTACCCTGTAAGTCACAATACATAAGAACTCAGAATAAGGCGAAGCAATTAATCGCGTTCCTCCCTTTGGTAAAATGCAAGTTTACGATGGAAGCAATGAACCTCACAAAATAGCCGTGTTAAACCTCCAATGCGCGTGAATGCACAGCGCCATTTTTTCAGAGGGATATTTCGCCAGAAAGCATTTTATCACCGCAATAGATCTTTAATAACCAATGTCAGAAGTTCAACAGAGCATGTGTCGGGAAGAACTGCAGATACTGGTTTAAATCGAAGGTAAACACAAAAAGCTGGAGAAACTCTGCGGTACAGGCAGCAACTCTGGAAAAGGGGAATGGGTGACGTTTCAGGTAGAGCCTGAAGAAGGTCTCGACCTGAACCGTCACCCATTCCTTCTCTCCAGAGATTCTGCCTGACTCTGATTTCAACAGAAGACATTGCACCAAACATCACAGCCATGCATCGGCCAACTTTGCAAGATCAAAACATTCTTACGATATAATTCTATCTTTTATATTACATAAAAATAATTATTTTCGAGTATGGATTTGAGATAAAATTCAGATCACTCAATGTCCGTATTGAATAGTAGACCAGTGATGTTCCCCTGTTGAATTCGTAAGTCCTTTTGTATATCAAATGGTAATCTCCTCTCTTGTGGGAAGTAATTGAAAACAGACTTATTTGGAAGTTTAAGTGTCATGAAACTGACAAAGAACATTGATGAATTCAATGAATGAATTAATTATCAATGCAAGAACCTCCTCATGTATCACTGTCGCACACGATGAAAATGGCCTGGCGAATTGAAATCAGCACACATAACGCTTTAAAGAGCCATAAAACGTAGATTTTCTGCGTTTTGATTCGTTCACAGAGATAATCATCTTAACAGAAAATCTGCGACGGGCAGGTAAGATGTCCTTGGGAGATAGGTTTAATTTTAATTCATTTTAACGGGGTCTTTATATTGATGTGGATGTCACTCTAATCACAACATGAATTGTTTCTCGAATGGTGCATGAACATGGATAAAGTAGTTGATACTTGCCTTGAAAGGTGCAGGCCACCATAACATTGGTATTCATGGCATTTCTTGTCAGAGCAGGCCGTGACACTGCCCCCTCCCCGAGCCAATCACAATCCCCCTTGTCGGCAACGTTTCTGCGCTGCTAACTGCAGGGGTCGCGGGTAGCCTACCCGACTATTGCTAGTATGTTTTGTTCACCGACGCTACGCTTTCCCATACAATGGCCTGACAAAAGCAGAGCTGGTGTGAGAAAAGTCAGACTTGTGTGATAAGAGTCAGACATTCACAGGGATGAACACAGGTGCAAAAAACATCTGCCACTTTCCTGGTTGTCAACATACTTTCACCTCACATTGCCCATACGTGGATGTTACTAATGTTTGCTTGTGTGAACTGAGAGTGATCAGATGACAAACTAACTGATTGCCTAGCTGGCTGCACCAAGACGTGAACATACTGGACCACGGCGACGCATCCTCCTCAGAAGGAACCTGCTCGACTGAGAATGCATCACCAGCAGGTCTCCTAATAAAGGTGCATGCACACCATAACGTAACATCTTGAAATTTCGTGACTTCAGTGCCAATTTCAAAATTGATATTAAATGTATGTAAATTGGAGATGTTGATATCAATAAACAATAGACAATAGGTGCAGGAGGAGGCCATTCGGCCCTTCGAGCAAGCACTGCCATTCAATGGGATCATGGCTGATCATTCTCAATCAGTACCCCGTTCCTGCCTTCTCCCCATACCCGCTGACTCCGCTATCCTTAAGAGCCCTATCTAGCTCTCTCTTGAATGCATTCAGAGAATTGGCCTCCACTACCTTCTGAGGCAGAGAATTCCACAGATTCACAACTCTCTGACTGAAAACCTTTTTCCTCATCTCAGTTCTAAATGGCCTATCCTTTGTAAATCATAGAGATTATGTATCCAAATTCACCATACTACTTGATGCTGTTTGTTTGTGCACCAGCTAAGTAGTATCAGGGGTAAATCAGATGGATTGGGTTGGTAGAAAACAATATTAAATCGACTCTTAGCGTAATCATGTGCAGCATATATTTTAAAAAAGTCATTAGCTAACTTGGATTGGAATGGTGTTGAAAATCCCCAGCCGATTTTCATCTTCCAGCTCTTGGGAAAGCTGAAAAAATACATTACGCAGTCATTATTTTGAATTAGTTTTGTATCCTCAATTATAATACACATTTGCACACTTCATTTGGATTTAATCACCTTTGAGGATATTAGTTTGGCTTAACTTATAGGATCCTACATACGAAGCCAAACCGCCATTACAACATTCATTTTACAAACATGACAGGGACCAATGCAAATGGAATATATTGCCGTTTTATGCAAAGGGCGATTGCACCCTGTACCGGACCACCAGCGCTACCATCTTCACCCTGTTATAGAAACGAAAAAAACAGTGAGTTGAGGTACTAACATTATAAGAAAATAACTGCAGATGCTGGTACAAATCGGAGGTATTTATTCACAAAATTCTGGAGTAACTCAGCAGGTCAGGTGGCATCTCGGGAGAGAAGGAATGGGTGACGTTTCGGGTCGAGACCCTTCTTCAGACTGATGTCAGGGGGGCGGGACAAAGGAAGGACACAGGTGGAGAAAAGAAGACAGAGGGGGATCTGGGAAGGAGGAGGGGAAGAGAGGGACATAGGGACTATCTAAAGTTGGAGAAGTCGATGTTCATACCATTGGGCTGCAAGCTACCCAGGGGAAATATGAGGTGCTGTTCCTCCAATTTCCGGTAGGCTTCGCTATGGCACTGGAGGGGGCCCATGATAGAAAGTTCAGACCGTGAATGGGAGGGGGAGTTGAAGTGCTCGGCCACTGGGAGATCAGTTTGGTCAATGCGGACCGAGCGCAGGTGTTGAGCAAAGCGATCGCCGAGCCTGCGCTTGGTTTCGCCGATGTAAATAAGTTGATATCTAGTGCAGCGGATGCAATAGATGAGGTTGGAGGAGTGCAGGTGAACCTTTGTCTCACCTGGAAAGACTGTTTGAGTCCTTCGATGGAGTTGAGGGGAAGGTAAAGGGACAGGTGTTGCATCTCATGCGGTTGCAGGGGAAAGTGCCCGGGGATGGGGTGGTTTGGGTAGGAAGGGGCGAGTGGACCAGGGAGTTACGGAGGGAGCGGTCTCTGCGGAACGCAGAGAGGGGAGGGGATGGGAAGATATGGCCAGTGGTGGGGTCCGTTGTAGGTGACGGAAATGTTGGCGGATGATTTGTTGGATCCGCTGGCTGGTGGGGTGGAAGGTGAGAACGAGGGGGATTCTGTCCTTGTTGCGAGTGGGGGGAGGGGGAGCAAGAGCGGAGCTGTGGGATGTAGAAGAGACCCTAGCGAGAGCCCAGTATTAACAATGTGATGCCCGCTTTAGTATTTCGTTACCGAAGGGAAATATATTTAAATCATCGGATGAACAAAGGATCATATAAAAATTCGACAAAAAGCAAAGATCGCATACAGTACATAATTATGAAATTAGATTTACCTGACGTTTTAATCGTTTCTACCTCTCACTTCGTTGCCCAGAAGACAAAATGAAAACCTGCCAAGCCGGTAAGATTGTCTGT
This sequence comes from Rhinoraja longicauda, assembly GCF_053455715.1. Taxonomy (NCBI): domain Eukaryota; kingdom Metazoa; phylum Chordata; class Chondrichthyes; order Rajiformes; family Arhynchobatidae; genus Rhinoraja; species Rhinoraja longicauda. The sequence goes on along the minus strand of NW_027601328.1, from coordinate 137,466 downwards.
ATTTACGTAAATCCATCAGTCATATTTTACGCAATTAATCTAATTAAAAATGAAAATAATGATGATTGGCAATTGTCAGTGAGTACTGCTCTTTTGATGCACTTCTAAAGTCAGCATACGCATCTCTGTGCAACTCTATTAAAATATTCATATCAGAACTGAAATCCAATAAATTGAAACACTGACGCATCACAAGACAGAATGCTTAAGGAGTGAAATTACCAACCTTTTGAACCTGTGAGTAGTAACAACTATTTTACAAATAATGCAGCAAATTCGGGACCGAAAAGTCAACACTATGTTTCCAAATCGGAAGCCGCAATCTTGCAGGATTATAGACATGTAATTAATTGCACATTATCCCTTTAATTCGATATATCTGGTGAACTAAGGAACATATTGCTCAGTTGACCGGTGATGACGAATGTCGTGAGCATATCGCCGAAGAGCAAGGCACGACGGCAGCCCCATTGAACACAATATTAGGTATGGAAAGTCTTCTACTGTAACAAAATAATTATCTTTGCACCTGCCCGCAATATCCCTGTTTGTTCTATTAGTTCTCGTGGAATATTTAGAAGCCGATAGTGCACTCCCTATAGGTGATCATCCCCTTGTTATTTTGCCCCTCTACCTACAGTATGTAGCATCCCTGGATGAAGAACCAGCAAGGGCATCTTGGATAGCTAGCGTGATACTTTAGATGATAGACAATAGACAATAGGTGCAGGATTAGGCCATTCTGCCATTCGAGCCAGCACCACCATTCAATGTGATCATGCCTGATCATTCTCAATCAGTGTAACGTTGTAATTTGAGTGACACAAGTTCTTTTCAATATATTCCAGTGCTGTACCAGTTCACACACACACGTACCACGCACACACACACTGTACAGTACCCCGTTCCTGCCTTCTCCCCATACCCCCTGACTCCGCTATCTTTGAGAGTTCTAACAAGCTCTCTCTTGAATGCATTCAGAGCATTTGCCTCCACTGCCTTCTGAGGCAGTGAATTCGAAAGATTTACAACTCTCTAACTAAAAAAGATTTTCGTCATCTGCGTTGTAACTGGCCTACCCCTTATTCTTAAACTGTGGTCCCTAGTTCTTTAACGCGTCCAACCACTCAATAATCTTATATGTTTCGATAAGATCCCCTCTCATCCTTCTAAAGTCTAATGTATTCAAGCCTAGCCGCTCCAGTCTTTCAACATATGACAGTCCCGCCATTCCGGGAATTAACCTAGTAAACCTACGCTGCACGACCTCAATAGCAAGAATATCCTTCCTCAAAATTGGAGACCAAAAATGCACACAGTACTCCATGTGCGGTCTCACTAGGGCCCTATTCAACTGCAGAAGGACCTCTTTGTTCCTATACTCAACCCCTCTTGTTATGAAGGCCAACGTTCCATTGGCTTTCTTCACTGCCTGCTGTACTGCATGCTTCCTTTCAGTGACTGATGCACTCGGACACACAGATATCCTTGTACGACACTTTTTCCTAACTTCACAGCATTCAGATAATAATCTGCCTTCTTATTCTTACCACCAAAGTGGATAATCTCACTCATCCATATTAAACTGCATCTGCCATGCATCCGCCCACTCACACTACCTGTCCAAGTCACCCTGCAACCGGATAGCATATTTTTCACATCTCACACTACCATCCAGCTTTGTATCATCTGCAAATTTGCTAATCTTTCTCCAAACGGCTATGAATCGGTGGAATTCAAGAATCAAATTAATTGTCGCATGTACCAACTAATGTACAGTGAAATTTAAGGTACAGTAAATTTTGATGTCATTGCGAATACCCAAGATATTTGGTGTTAGAAGGGAAAATTGAGAGTGCGTTGAATAAAGAGGGGGGCAACGGTTACGGGGAGAAGGCATGAGAATTGGATGGAGAAGGAAAACAAATAAACTCGATGGGCCGAATGGCCTTATTTTGTTCATGTGCCTCATGGTCGTATGGGACAGTAAGCCTGATATCTGTGATAGGAAAGTTGCTGGTAGTAGATGAATGTGAAAAATAAAATATGAACTTGGAAAGACAGGAGTCATTTTGGATAGTATGTATGGGTCCATGGGTGGGAGACGCCATCTCGCGCATTTGATTACATATTTTGAAGAAGTAACCAAGAATGTGAATGGTCAGTTTTATTTCTTAGAGTGCGCCCAAAACAATAAAGTATATACTGTATTTTAGTTGTGAGGGGATTTAAATGTGGTTTGAGAGCATCTCTTTCTCACAGGGGCGTTATGTATGAGAGATGGCGCACCAGTGGAAGTCACAGAGACTGGAGCAGGTACACCATTAACAACGGGCAGATCATAAAATATAATGGTTTCGAGGGGCATGGGACAAGCGAGAGAAAATGCAAATAGTTCACGTTTGCAGCCTGCAGGTCAGGACGAGCAGCACCGTGCTCTGTAACATTATGATTCTATTATTTCCACGTACTTCACCTTTTGCAAAATCTGTATTATTTTCCTAAATGGTAAGATTACTCAGTATTACCGATAATATACTATGTAAGATTCCATTTAGCAAATCGGAACACTATATCCCTTATCTAAGCTACCATCATTACCAGCCTCCTGTGAAAAAAGGTTATATGGCTAGATGTACACTGTGATGAATGTAGCACAGAACGAAGCTACCACCTCCCCCTGCCAACAAATGACCACAGACAAACACATCAATGAAAGTCATCTGATTTCAGGCTGACATGACGAAGCCATTTCAAATGTCAAATCTGTGTCAAATCTGTTGGGGATGTTTTTCCCCCTACTCATCATTTCACGATTTACATGTTGCAGAAACGGAAACTAGTTGCAACAACATTGGTAAGATTTGGTGTTGAGACCAAATACAGCTACACTTGAAGTGAACATGTGTTTTAATACATATGTATTGCAGGCGGTTGAAACTAAACTCCGGAGATCAGAGCACAGCAACTTTACTCCGTTTGGTTTTATAACGGGTCATTATTGTTTTCTTAGAAAATGTTTTAAATGATCAGCATATATGAACAGCACTTGCAACATACAAAGTTGACTTCAGGAATTTACTGGGAAAATTCCCATCTCTGTGATTTTCTTTTCCCCCAACACGCCATTTGATAATTGTAAAGTTTTTTTTGCAATCATTCATTGTCTAAATTGTAAAAAAACATATTTCATATAATATGAAATATTTGCATCATCTTTTGTGCTTTCGTGTACGGAAATATGTCGTCAAATGTGAAACATGATTTGTCATCTCCGCATGTCGGCTTTCTCCACCACACAGTTCGTGGATTTTTTTCACTTTACCAACTCAAGCAATACGCATTGCCATATCCTTGCCATTTCCATATCCATACCAAACGACCATAACAGCGGGAACGTCTACTTACTGACGTCGGAACATCTGAACGAACACTATTGAGCTATCCGATATTCTACTTCCCTACATTTGCCGACAATGTGATGTCCAAATTGTGAAAGTAAAATAAATATTTTGCCGGAATGGATTATTATGTTAGCAAAGCAGGCAAACTGTGTAGAAATTTATATTAACATGCAGCGATTGCAACGCAAAAGTGGATATATTGACCAACCATGTCCACGCCTGGTGGTTGTCAGAACTGCTCAGGGGTTTCGCTAGTTACGAGCACGAGGAAAGAAGAATCTCTTGCAACTCGCGCAGCAAATTGCGGCTTTTACTTCCACGTGGAAAGCAATCGTTGAATGCCTTTCTTTTAATACTTTTGAAAGAAATGGAACGTCTTCGAAAGAAACTGGAAGATGCAGGTGAAAAAATATGTTGTGTTCTTTTTAAGTTATATGGCCGATTATGATAATCTTGTGATCTTTGTAAACTACTGTGTAAAAAACGGCAGCGAATGTAAGCCATACCAAAATGTTACAACGAAGATGTGTAATGAAGAATACATATTTCAGTGCTCAATGTGAGATTACAGCTGTACCTTCAGCCTACTTTAACTATGTGCACACACTTGCCTTTCGCCTTCACAAGAAAAAGTCCTCTCATTCACAAAATACCATGATTATATTTTAACCATCTTCGTCGCGGAATAAAGGAGATTTCCCCGGTAAATAAGTACCGGAATCACCTCCTATGGCTGTTCCTTTTAATATAAACTTTTCTCTACCTACGATTTCATTTACCGGGCTCGCCTTTCAGCAACTATATTTTACAAGCAGAAAAAGTAGTGTTCGGTCGCAAGCTAGGCGTTTTACACAGAGCGTGGAATAAACGGTTACATTCATGAGGTGATTAACAATCGTCCGTCCAGGTATGTGCACACCTTTCTGGTCCACATTTGCAAAACATCGCTCATTATGCCTCGAATTTGTTTGACATTTTACCATTGTCCTTACATAGGAGGGGTATTCAATGGTCATAAACGTCGACAGCCGCCGCTTCTGCCGCCTTTATACTAACATATAAAATAACATATATAACACATATAACATATGAGAACATGTGAGGAGATTTGCCATGGAAATGCAGAATGGCCCTCATTCACTGGAGTGATTGCCGATCCTCGTTTGTCGTAGTCTGTTTCATCCACAATATTTACGTAGTTATACAGGTTGACCTATTTTAAAAGGAAGATATCCAAGACGTTGAAAGAAAATACATTGTCGAGATTGGTGCTTTGAATAAAATATGTGGGTGAGTAGGCTTTATTGTGCTGACATTACTCATCTCCATGCACATTTCCCACTTATCGACTACCGCCTCAATGAACACTAGGTATATAGGCAGTATTGGAATATTTCATTTATCACGTATATTTGGGAGCAAGACAGCTTGTGGGCGATTATGCGAAGCTTTGGGAATAATTCTCAAAACAAGATACGATTGCCAATGGAAAGGGAGATATCTAATCCAATCAAACCGTTGCATTTGATTAAATCATTTTTTGGTATCATTGATCATTTTCAGATACACAAAATACTCGGAAAGACAGCGGTATGATTTTTCGTTATTCCAAGAATAGTCAAATGTCATTTTTTTGCTCTCTTTCTATTTATATTTATGTACATTTCAATTTTAACGATCGGATTTATGGGCACTGCAAAGCGAGTGAAAGCAAAACACGCGTGGAGGTTATGATATTGTAAAAAGTACAATCTTCTCGAATCAATTTATGACGAGGATCAGTGCTCTATTTGATGGTGGAATGCTAAACTATATTTGTGTAAAACACTGATGCAACAAACCGATGGACAGTTAATGGAGGCAGGATGCGGTCAGCGAAAACATTGTCAAGATATAGGACCGGATATAGATCAGAAATGGGCGGAGAAGTGGTAGATGGAGTTTACACTTCGCAAACCGTTATTACAAATTCCATTGTCTTTCCTGAATATATGTTTGCGGCATCGTGAAATGTTGCACTTTCGAAGATCGAATATAAAAGGAAAGTATACCGTTAAGAGCCACGACGCACAGGGAGATCTGGGGACCAAGTCCATGGTTCCCTGAAATTAGGAATACGAGTTGCGTAGTTACGGACGCGTATGGTATGCTTGCCTTCGTCGGTTGGGGCATTGTGCATGAGTCACTTAATCAAATGACAGATGTACAAAACTTGTTCCCTTCGCCGCATTTAGAGTATCATGACCATTTCTAATCCACAATAAAATAGACAATAGCCAATAGACAATACGTGCAAGGGTAGGGTATTCGATTCAGCAACACCATTCAATGTCATCATGGCTGATTATTCACAATCGGTACCCCGTTCCTGCCTTCTCCCCATACCCCCAGACTCCGCTACCATTAAGAGCTCGACCGAGCTCTCTCTTGTAAGCATCCAGAGAATTGGCCTCCACTGCTTTCCGAGGCAGAGAATTCCACAGATTAACAACTCTCTGACTGAAAAAAGCTTCTCCTCATCTCCGTTCTAAATGGCCTACCCGTTATTCTTAAACTGTGGCCCCTGGTTCTGGACTCCCCCTTCATTGGGAACATGTTTCCGGCCTCTCACATGTCCAATCCCTTAATAATCTTATATATTTCAATAAGATCCTCTCTCGTCCTTCTAAATTCCAGTGTATACAAGCCTGGGTCTCCTCGTGCATCAGTCACTGAAAGAAAGCATGCAGGTACAGCAGGCAGTGAAGAAAGCCAATGGAATGTTGGCCTTCATAACAAGAGGAGTTGAGCTTAGGAGCAAAGAGGTCCTTCTGCAGTTGTACAGGGCCTTAGTGAGACATCACCTGGAGTACTGTGTGCAGTTTTCGTCTCCAAATTTGAGGAAGGATATTATTGCTATTGAGGGCGTGCAGCGTAGGTTTACTAGGTCAATTCCCGGAATGGCGGGACAGTCATAAGTTAAAAGACAGGAGCGACTACGCTTGTGAACACTGAAATTTAGAAGGCTGAGAGGAGATCTTATTGAAACGTATAAGATTATTAAGGGGTTGGACACGTTAGAGGCAGGAAACATGTTCCCAGTGTTGGGGGAGTCCAGAACAAGGGGCCTCAGTTTAAGAATAAGGGGTAGGCCATTTAGAACTGAGATGAGGAAAAACATTTTCAGTCAAAGAGTTGTGCATCTGTGGAAGGCAGTAGAAGCCAATTCTCTGAATGCATTCAAGAGAGAGCTAGATAGAGCTCTTAAGGAGAGCGGAGTCAGGGGGTATGGGGAAAAGGCAGGAACGGGGTACTGATTGAGAATGATCAGCCATAATCACATTGAATGGCGGTGCTGACTCGAAGGGCCGAATGGCCTCCTCCTGCACCTATTGTCTATTGTCTATTGGTCGCTCCAGTCCTTCAACATTCGACAGTCCTGCCATTCTGGGAATTAACCTAGTGAAACTATGCTGCACTCCCTCAATAGCAAGAATGACCTTCCTCAAATTTGGAGACCAAAACTGCACACAGTACTCCAGGTGCGGTTTCAATAGGGCCCTGTACCACTGCAGAAGGACGTCTTTGCTCCTATATTCAACTCCTCTTGTCACGAAGACCAACATGTCATTAACTTTCTTCACTGCTTGCTGTACCTGCATGCTGACTTTAAGTGACCGATGAACAAGGACACCCAGATCTCTCTGTACATCCCCATTTCCTAACCAGTCACCATTCAGATAATGATCTGCCTTCCTGTTCTTACCACCAAAGTGGATACCCTCACACGTATCCACATAAAACTGCATCTGCCATGCATCTGCCCACTCACGCAACCTGTCCAAGTCACTCTGCATTCTCATAGCATCCTCCTCACAGTTCACACTGCGACCCAGCTTTCTGTCATCCGCAAATTTGCTAATGATACTTAATTCGCCTAAGTCATTAATGTACACTGTAAATAGCTGCGGTCCCAGCACGGAACCTTGCGGTACCCCACTAGCCACGGCCTGCCATTCTGAAAGGGACCCGTTAATCCCTACTCTTTGTTTCCTGTCTGCCAACCAATATTCTATCCATGTTAGAACCCAACCCCAAATACTATGTGCTCTAATCTTTCCCACTAATCTCCTATATGGGACCTTATCAAAGGCTTTCTGAACGTCCAGATACACTACATCCACTGGCGTCCCTTGCCCATTTTCCGAGTTACAGCCTCAAATAATTCCGGAAGATTAGTCAAGCATGATTTCCCCTTCGTAAATCCAAGCTGACTCGGAACGATCCTGTTACTGCTAACCAAATATTCCGCAATTTCTTGTTTTATAATTGACTCCAATATCTTCCCCGCCACTGTTGTCAGGCTAACTGGTCTATAATTTCCAGTTTTCTCTCTCCCCCCTTTCTTAAAAAGTAGGTTATCTTTAGCTACCCTCCGTAACATTGTAATCTGTAACATTAGCTACAGGAACAATGTAGAGGGTTTGTGAAATGTGCATTAAGGCGTTACTAGAAGGGTCTCGGAATTAGTCGATATTCGGTATATTGACAGGTTGTACAAACGTATCTGATTCTGTGGAACATCAGAAGCAGAGGCGAGTGCTGACAGAAATGTACTAAATTATGAGAGACTTAGATAGGCCATTGAGCATTTTTCTCAAGGAGGAAATTAAAAAACGAGAACATTTGGTTGAACGGGCGGGGTAAAGGTGAAGTATGGGGCATGTATTTATGCAAAGATTGATGGGTGCTAGGAGAGCACATTCAATGGTCGTGCTGGTTGTGATGAATACATGCAACAATATGGTAAAGTTGCTATGTGATGTATACATGCAACAATATGGTAAAGCTGTGCCTACGCATTTGGTAAAATACACAGGGAGTTAAAATGGTGATTTTGTGTCCAGGCGTGCCTTCTTTTGGTTTCCCACTCAATGCGTGCTTTTGAGATTGATGCTGAGAAGAACGTATCATTAATTGTCGACGAGGATCAACTTGTTTTGAAGGTTCGTCTGGTGACTTGCTGTTGTGGCTACCATGCCCATTTTTGGCTCAATAGGGGAATTTGATGTTGCACAGGGCGACTGGGTGCAGTACGCCGAGCGCATTGAACATTACTTCCTAGCCAACGACATTACAGATGCAGGAATGAAGAGGGTCATCTTGCTTTCCGTGTGAGGAGGACCAACGTACAGACTCATCTCGAGTTTACTTGCTCCACAGAAACCAGGGCAAGTGGAATATTCTGACATTGTGTCAACAGTCACGAATCACAAGGTCCCGAAACCGTCGGTCATCGTCCAGCGTTATAAATTCAACTCGCGTCATCGTCAACCGGGTGAGTCAGTCGCTGATTATGTGACTGAGTTAAGTCACCTCGCTGAACATTGTGCTTATGATTCGAAGCTCAATGAAATGTTACGTGATCGTTTGGTGTGTGGGATTCATGATGACTGCATTTATCTTCGATTATTGTCGTAAGCCACGCTGGATTTCGACAACGCACTCTGTATCGTCACCGCTATGGAGACGGCAGACCGTAACACGGCTGATCTCCGTGACGGGAAACAAAAGCCCTGCGAAGCGATAAACAAAATCGCAAAATCAAGGGGGACTCACAGTGGTCATCCCAAGCGGGGACCGATAAGAGGATCTTCGTGTTATCGCTGTGGTGGCTCTCCCCACGCTGACCCGAACGACTGTCCAGCGAAACAGGTGGATTGTTTCAACTGAGGGAAAAAAGGGCGATTATCACGGGTGTGCAAGTCGAGTGGGAAAAATTGTCATCGTAGAAGGAAAATACAGCAGAAAAAGCAGTCAGCCGGAAAAACGGGGGAAAAAAAACAACTGACCGAGGAAGGTGATGTGTATGGTCTTTATCATACTAAACGTGAGAAGAAGAACGTTACTCCTTTCACTGTGGACATGTGTGTGGGGGGAAAGACTATCCCCATGCAAATCGACACCGGAGCTGGAGTTACGCTTATCAGTGAAAAGACATGGAAGGGCCAGTAGCGAAAAGGTGAAAGGTTACGCCTTCGTGAGAGCACCGTGGTTCTCCGTACTTACACTGGAGATAAAGTGAAATTGTTGGGAGAATGTTCGGTGCCAATAACCAGCAAACAGCGACGCTCAAGCTGCTCACAACCAGCAAACAACGACGCTCAAGCTGCTGGTAACGAAGGGGGCGGGACCAAGCCTACTTGGCCGTGAGTGGTTGTCATTCGACTCAACTGGCAGGAAGTGAACCAGGTCAACGTGAACGACCGCCTGCAGAGCCTCCTCTCCAAATACGGTGACCTCTTCAAAGCGGAACTCGGGACGCTCAAGGGCGTCGAAGTCGACCCGGCCGTACCACCAAAATTCAATAAGGCTCGACCAGTGCCGCTGGCCCGTCGCGATCGCGTTGATCGTGAATTAGATCGCCTACAGGAGGAGAAAATCATAGAACCCGTTCAACACTCGAAGTGGGAGGCCCCGATTGTCTCCATTGACAAGGCAAACGGTAGCATGAGAATCTACGGAGACTACAGGTTAACGGTGAATACAGCAGCTCGATCTGATACGTATCCGATACTTCGGATTGATGAGTTATTTACGAAGCTGGTGAAGGGGAAGCAGTTCACCAAACTTAACCTGCCGCACGATTACCAGCAGTTGGTTTTGTCGTCCATATCCCATGAACTGGTGACGATAAATACCCATCGCGGGTTGTTCTAATACACCAGAATGCCGTTTGGCATTTCAACAGCACCGGCTGTATTTCACCGTACGATGGACAATCTTCTGGCGGAGATTTCTGGGGTTACTGTGTATCTGGATGATCTGCTCGCCACAGGTCGTTCCGAGGAAGAACACCTCGACAACCTCGAACAAGTCCACTGCAGGCTCCAAGATGCAGGCCTACGACTGCGTTTCTTGTAAATGAAGTCTAATACCTGGGCCATAAGGTGAGCGCTGAAGGGCTGCAGCCAGTGGATGAACGAGTCAAAGCCATCGATGAGCTGGCTGAACCGAAGAACGTCAGAGAACTGAAGCCGTTGCTTGGGGTGCTGAACTATTATGGCAAATTTCTGCCTAATCTCTCAACCATGCTCGAAACGCTTCCTGAACTGCTGCGCAAAACGGTTCGATGGCACTGGGGACCAACTCAGCAGAAGGCGTTCGCACAAGCTAAGCAAAGCGTGAAATCGTCCAAAGTTTTGACGCACTACGACAGCAACAAACCGCTCGTTCTCTCCCGCGACGCCAGACCTTACGGAGAAGGGGCAGTGCTGTCACACGTCATAGAAGATGGCACGGTAATGCCAATAGGTTATGGTTCACGCAGTGTGAATAACGCCGAACAAAACTACCTGCAGCTGGTTAGGGATGGTCTAGCCCTAGTCTTCGGCGGTAAGAGATTCCACACATACTTGTATGGACGACGATTCGTAATCAACACCGACCACAAACCGCTTCTTGTGTTGTTCAGTAACACAAGGCCATTCCGCTAATGGCTTCGCCGCGAGTGATTCGCTGGTCGCTAGCACTGGCAGCGTACGATTACGACATTGCGCACAAACCGGGCTCAGCCAACGACAACGCAGACGCGGTTAGCCGACTCCCACGATGAGCGACGGTATTGCAACCGCCCATCCCAGGAGAAATCGTCCTTTTTATGAGCGAGTGGGAGAAATCGCCCATCACTCCGTCGTGTGTTCGCACCATGACGCAGAGTGATCCGATTCTGTATCGTGTTCATGAATACATCATGAGCGGGTGGCCAGGCAAACCACCAAATGATGACTTCAAGCCCTACTTCAGTCGCAAAGTGGAGCTGAGCGTTCACGAGGGTTGTCTGCTCTGGGGTAGTCCTGTTGTACTACCAGCCCAATGTCGCTCGCAAATGATCGAGGAAGTGCATGATGCCCATCCGGGTATTGTGAAGATGAAAGCGATTGCTAGAGGTTGTGTGTGGTGGCCTGGAATCGATAAGGACTTAGAGCACAAAGTCCGTGCGTGTTCAGAATGCCAAATGCATCAGCGGGATCCGCCCAAAGCACCATTGGATTCATGGGAGCATCCTAGTCAATCGTGGTCGCGAGTTCATGTCGATTATGCCGGCCCGGTAGATGGAACGATGTTGCTTGTTCTCATCGACGCACATTCAAAGTGCATTGAAGCGCACATCACACGTGAATCAACCAGTGACGTCATTATGGATAAGCTTTGCTTCGCATTCGCGAAACATGTCCTTCCGCAAATCACTAACGAAAAGTCCGCAAATTTCATGAAAGCGAATGGCATTCGTCATGTCAAAAGTGCGCCATCCCATCCAGCAACCAAAGGTCTCGCAAAGCGCGCCGTGCAAACGGTGAAGGCAGCGCTCCACAAGATGTCGGGACCGTTGCAAACGCGTGTCGCTCGATTCCTCAGCTCGTCTCGTTCAACGCCGCAAACTTCTACAACGCAAACGCCAACTGAAATGCTGACGAAAAGGAAAGTTTGCACGTGTTTCAGCATCGCGGTGCCAGAGGAAAGAGCGACCATTGGCGACAAACAATTCTCACAAAATTTGCACCACGATTCACGCCCAGCTCGAGAATTTGAGGAAGGAGACAGGGTGCTAGTGCGCAACTACGCGAGAGGGGAGAAATGGGTACCAGGACGCATCGCAAAGACGCTAGGTCATGTCTCGTACCAGGTAGAGGTTCACGTCAACGGAGTAGAAATCTGGAAACGTCACACAGATCAGATTCTGAAACGTGAAATCGACTTCCCACAACCAACGAAACGGGAGTTTCGATAGATTTCGACATGTGTGCGCCCACAGCGCGATGAAGTTGTCAACGAAAGAAGCGTTCCACAGGAAAACATCAACGAAAGTCACCACGATGACACCGTCGAGGACGCAACATCAGAGCGCAACGAAGAAAGCAATTCAGGGCGTAAGCAGTACCCGAAGCGAAGTAGAAAGCGACCGGATTACTACGGATTCTGAAAACGGATGATTTTGACAACGGACTTGACTATACGGACTCGGTTATATGGACAATGTAAACGCAACGAAAAATTCGTTAGCATTAATGGAAGGGATTGTAGCATGAATACTCTTTCGGCATTACATTGAAGATGATACTCACATTCAAAAAAAAATTGGGATATGTAAACTTTGATTTTGATTTAATTGGATACAAAAATGATGCATATTTTGCTACTTACATAAATTGGGTTTTGTTATAGAAAAATACTTTTGAAACATAATGTATATAAAGATCATTATGATAAAAAAATATATCTCAATTCTAAGGGGGGAGATATGTGATGTATACATGCAACAATATGGTAATGTCACAGTCTGTCCTGTTCACTCACCTGCCAGCCACGCCCACCACGTTAAGCCAACTCCCCTCACCTGTTCACTCACCTGCTCCAGATCATCAATCAAGCCAGCATATAAACCCTTGCTGCACACACGCTCTTTGCCAGATTGTTCTTCGCCCTCATGCAAGACTCTCCAGCATTCTCTCGGACTGATTTCCCGTTGCCGACACTGCCTGCTCCTGACCTTCATGCTCTTCGTCGCCCTGGTGAACGCCTCAGTCTTCCGTCCTCGACCACGAGCAGGTAGAAATAAAGCTCTTTCTAAAACTATTTCATTGGATCCGTGTGCTGCATTTGGGTCTACCTGCGGTCCGTTACATTACAATCTGGCCAAGACATGAACCCAGCACACACAGCGTCACCACTGAATCGCTTTGAGCGGATCGAGAGTGCGCTCCAACAGCAGCAGGAGGGTTTTACCAACGCTGTCGCTGATACTCGCCGGAATGTTTCTGTCTTGGAGCACACAATTACCACATTAGCTAACCAGATGCAGCAGTTGACCGCGGCGCTAACGCAGCAGACAGCTGCAGCTTCAAGGGCCGCTCCTCTGCCACCTGCGCCTGAGCCCTCACCACCCAGGAATTCCCCTGAATCCCTGGTGGGGCTGCCAGAACGATATGCCGGAGACCCTTAAGGCTGTGGACCTTTTCTCACAAAAACTGTTCGATCCTGTTTTCCCTGCAACCCCTTAACTTCGCCACGGACGAGGCGAGGGTGGCCTTCGCCATTACCCACCTGACAGGCAGAGCACGGTTGTGGGGAACAGCCGAATGGGATCGTGGGACGCCAGCCTGTTCTTCCTTTCAGGCTTTCTCTGAGGAGCTTCGCAAGGTTTTCTGTCTGGGGCTTGAGAACTCGGACGCGGGTCGAGGCCTTTTTCACTTGTGTCATGGGGTTCGGACCGTGGCTGACTACTCCATTTATTTCCGTACTCAGGTTCGTCGGAGTAACTGGAACATTTCTCCTTGATGTGACGCTTTCCTGCATGGATTAGCTGACTATGTTAAGGACGAGCTGGCCTCCTATGACCTACCTGCCACACTCGATGCGGTAATTGAGCTTGCCACCCGGGTTGACCTCCGGATTCAGACACGGAGACGGGAGAGGCGTCAGTGGCCCGCAGAACATCATCCCCGGGGCCGCTCCTGGGTAGTCGCTGCCTCCGCCAGCACAGCCAGACCAACTGGACAGCCGCCTGAGGGCGCAGAGCCGATGCATCCGGGTCGTTCCCACCTGTCTACGGAGGAACGGCAGCACCGGCACCGGAAAAACCTCTGCCTCTACTGTGGCCAGGGCGGCCATTTTCTCGCTAGCTGTCCGGCAAAAGGAGAGGGCTCATAAGTGAGTACGGGAGTCCGGATGAGCCGCACCCCGACTAAAAACTCTCTCATCCAAAGACCATTGTTCCACGCTCGGTTTTGTTTTTCTGGCAGGATTCTTACCCTCGCCTGCTTCATTGACTCTGGTGCCGATGTCAATATCCTGGGCGAAAGGCTCGTCACCCAGCTGGAGCTGGGCCGAGTTCCTCTGCCTCAGCCAGAGCCGGCCAATGCCCTGGATGGCCACCTGCTGGGGACTGTCACCCATCAGGCCACCCCAGTTCTTATGCTGATGTCCGGCAACCACCACGAGACGCTGCAGTTCCACATCCTGCCATCACCTCTGCAGCCATTGATTCTGGGGTATGCCTGGCTCCGCCGCCATAACCCCCACATCGACTGGTCCACGGGGGCCATCCTGTGGTGGGGTTCATCATGCCATCAGATCTGTCTCAAGCAAGCCTCCTTGTTACAGTCTTCGCCGGTCACCAGCCCTGCTCCTGATCTGTCCTCAGTGCTGGCTGAATACCATGATTTCCAGGAGGTATTCAGCTAAACTAAAGCCACGTCTCTTCCACCCCCATAGGCCCCTATGACTGCGCCATTGACCTACAACCTGGCACTTCCCCTCCCAGGGGCGTCTGTTCTCCCTGTCTGCACCTGAGAGGGAAGCCATGGAGAAATACATCATCCGCCAGGATCATGTCCAGATGGACCCGGAAAAGGTTTCCGCTGTGACCACCTGGCCAGCCCCGAAGGACCGTAAGCAGCTCTAAAGGTTCCTGGGCTTCGCCAATTTTTACCGGAGGTTCATTCGAGGATACAGCACCATATTCTCTCCACTCACCGCGCTGACCTGTTCCAATGTTCCATTCCGGTGGTCCTCTGAAGCAGAGACGACCTTCAGGGAGCTGAAGGCCAGATTCACCTCCGCGCCCATTCTTCAGGTTCCAGATCCAGACCGGCAGTTCGTGGCGGAAGTCGACGGTTCTAATGTGGGGATCGGAGCTGTCCTTTCTCAGCGTGCTGCAGCCTACCAAAAGCTTCACCCCTGCGCTTTCTTCTCTCGTCGACTCACCCCTGCAGAGAGGAACTACGACATTGGGAACCGGGAGAACCTAGCGGTCAAGTTGGCCTTGGAGGAGTGCCGCCACTGGCTCGAAGGGGCCAAGCTGCCTTTCCTGGTGTGGACTGATCATAATAACTTGGAGTATATCCGCACAGCCAGACGACTCAATTCCAGGCAAGCCAGGTGGTCACTCTTCTTCACCGGGTTCAATTTCACCCTCTCCTATCGTCCCGGTTCCCGTAACGTCAAGCCTGACGCCCTATCCCGCCGCTTTCCTGATGAAGAGGGGCCTTCCCCAGAATCCGACTCCATCCTTCCTGCTCCGTGCCTGATTGCTGCAGTTTCCTGGGAGATCGAGGAGAGAGTGAGGGCCGCCCTGGAGGACAAGCACGGCCCCAGCACCTGTCCCCCGGGTCGCCTGTTTGTTCCCCAGGATCTTGGGGGGGACGTCCTCAAGTGGGTCCACGACTCCCGTCTCTCCTGTCATCCCGGCATCCAGAGGACTAAGGACATCGTCCAACAACGTTTCTGGTGGGCCACGCTGGATGAGGATGTCCGGGGGTATGTCAACGCCTGCCCAGTTTGCAACAAGCACAAGCCATCCCATAAGTCTCCTGCCGGACTTCTGCAACCCCTGCCTGTGCCTTATCGCCCGTGGTCCCACATATCCCTGGATTTTGTCACCGGTCTGCCGCCGTGAGACAATAATACCACCAGTCACCTGCCTCCCACCCGGCTGCAACTATGGAATGGGACGGCGTCTCCGAAGAGTATTAGCCCACCTCCACGGCCCCTCCTCCCATCCGGTTTCTGTTTATTGACTTTTGGGGACGACAGGAGCCGTCCCTTGAGGGGGGGGGGGTTCTGTCACAGTCTGTCCTGTTCACTCACCTGCCGGCCACGCCCACCACGTTAAGCCAACTCCCCTCACCTATTCACTCACCTCCTCCAGATCACCAATCAAGCCAGCATATAAACCCTTCCTGCACACACTCTCTTTGCCGGATTGTTCTTAGCCCTGAATCTCCAACATTCTCTCGGACTGATTTCCCGTTGCCGACCCTGCCTGCTCCTGACCTTTATGCTCTTCGTCGCCCTGGTGAACGCCTCAGTCTTCTGTCCTCGACCACGAGCAGGTAGAAATAAAGCTCTTTCTAAAACTATTTCCTTGGTTCCGTGTGCTGCATTTGGGTCTACCTGCGGTCCGTTACTGGTAAAGTTGCTATGTGATGTATACATGCAACAATATGGTACAGCTGTGCCTGCGCATTTGCTAAAATACACAGGGAGTTAAAATGGCGATCTTGTGTGCAGACGTGTGTTGTTTTTGTCTCCCACTCAATGCGTGCTTTTGAGAATGACACCGAGAAGAACGTATCACTGGTAGCCGTTACCATAGTGGTATCGAAGCCGTGAGATAAGCTCATAGACTTAAGGGAAATGGAAGAACATTGATCACGTTCATTCTAAGCCTGAGGCCCCGTTTCCAGCAGTACTAGTCTTTGTTTTATGTGCAACAGCGCAAAATAGATGGAACATAATACTTATCATAATTATTTTCCATTGGGGTGGTTTCCCACGTCATTCTTTGAACTCTCATAACATCGTGCAGTGTTCGTAAATTCATGTCAAAGGACCAGAATTAGACGATTCGATCGACCGAGTCTTCTCCGCCATTCAATCATGGCTAAGTTATCTTTCCGTGTCAACGCCATCCTCCTGCCTTCTCCGCATAACCCTTCCCATGCCTACTCATCAAAAATATGTCATTCGCAGCCTTCAAAATACCAAATGACGGCCTCCACAGCCGTCAATGTCAACGAATGCCACAGAGTCACCACTATCTGACTAAAGAAAGACTTCTCATTTTCTTTCTAAACATACGACTGTACCCAATTATTCTAGGGTCTCTCACAAGCGGAAACGTTCTGCCCACATCCACTCTATACAGGCCATTCACTATTCGCTAAGATTCAGTGAGGTCTTCCATCATCTTTAAAAAACTACAGTGAATACAGTCCCAGTGCCGAAAATCATACGCTAACACAATCATCCCCGGGAACATGCTGTTAAATCCCCTCTGAACCCTATCCAAATCTAGCATATCCATCCTCAGATCTGGGCCCCAAAACTGCTCACAATGCACCAAATGTGATTTGACCAATGCCTTATTAAGCCTCAGCATCACACTCCTGTTAATATATTCGTTCTCTCGAAATAAATGCTAACATTGCACCAGAACCTCACAAGTACCTTTGCACCTCTGATTTGTGAATACTCTCAGTATTTGGAGAATATTCAACGCCTTTGTTCCAACTACCACAACGCACGAGAGCACGTTTAGCATTGCTGCATTGTATCTGCCACTTCTTTGCTGACTGTCTCAATCTGATATTTGAAAACGTTTTTAATAACAATAACAATAACAATAACAATAACTAACACCAATAACAATACCAATAACAATAACAATAACAATAACAATAACAATAACAATAACAATAACAATAACAATAACAATAACAATAACAATAACAATAACAATAACAATAACAATAACAATAACAATAACAATAACAATAACAATAACAATAACAATAACAATAACAATAACAATAACAATAACAATAACAATAACAATAACAATAACAATAACAATAACAATAACAATAACAATAACAATAACAATAACAATAACAACAACAACAATAATAACAACAATGACAATAACAATAACAACAACAATAACAACAACAACAATAATAATAACAACAATAATAACAACAATAATAATAATAATAATAATAATAATAATAATAATAATAATAATAATAATAATAATAATAATAATAATAATAATAATAATAATAATAATAATAATAATAATAATAATAATAATAATAATAATAATAATAATAATAATAATAATAATAATAATAATAATAATAATAATAATAATAATAATAATAATAATAATAATAATAATAATAATAATAATAATAATAATAATAATAATAATAATAATAATAATAATAATAATAATAATAATAATAATAATAATAATAATAATATTGGCGTAGTATATTGGAAACACAAAGATTTATAAATGAATTGAGCTTTTTATTTTCCTTTCTCAACCATCCTAATGAGAAATGGCACCAATGGCACTAATCTTCAATGATTAGGCATTGCGACATTTTATTTCCCACTATACTTTCAACGTACGGGAAGTATTAGCTATTAGCGTGCAGAATGGGACAATCCCCAAAAAATTTCACCTGACAAACGAAACATGTCTGATAAAAACGCAAACAAATACAGAATTAGCGACAGGAGTAGCCAATGTAACTCCGCTTTTTAAGAAAGGAGGGAGAGAGAAAACGGGTAATTATGGACCAGATAGTCTTACATTGGTAGACGGGGAGATGCTGGAGCCGATTACTAAAGATGCTATTGCAGGACATTTGGAAAGAAATGACTGAATCTGTCAAAGTCAGCATGGATTTATGAAGGGGAAATCATGCCCGACAAATATTTTGTATTTTTTTGGAGGATGTAACAAATAGAATGGATAAGGGAGAGCCAGTGGATGTGATGTATCTGGACTTTCAAAAAGCCTTTGACAAGGTCCCACACAGGAGATTATTGTGCAAAATTAGAGCACAGTGAATTGGGGGTAGGGTATTAACATAGATAGAGAACTGGTTTGCAGACAGGAGGCAAAGAGTAAGAATTAACGGGCCCTTTCAAAATGGCAGGCAGCGATTAGTGGGGTGCCGAAAGGCTCGGTGCTGGGACCCCAGTTGTTAACAATATTGTAACGATTTAGACGTGGGAAATAAATGCAACATCTCTCAGTTTGCGGATGACACAAAGTTGAGTGGCAATGTGAACTGCGAGGAGGATGCTATGTGGCTGCAGTGTGACTTGGATACGTTGGGTGAGTGGGCAGAAGCATGGCAGATGCAGTATAATGTGAATAAATGTGAGGGTATACTTTTTGGTGGGAAGCCCAAGAAGGCAGATTATTATATGAATGGTGTCAGATTAGGAGAAGGAGAGGTGCAAAGAGACCTGGTTGCGCTTTTACATCTGTCACCGAAAGTAAACATGCAGGTACAGCAGGCAGTGAAGAAAGCCAATGGCAATTTGGCCTTCAATGCAAGAGGATTTGAGTTTAGTTGCAAAGATGTCCTACTGCAGTTGTATAGGGCCCGGGGTAGACCGCACCTGGAGTGTTATGTGCAATTTTGGTCTCCTAATTTGAGGAACGACATTATTGCTATTGAAGTGCAGCGGGTTCACCAGGTTAATTCCCGGGAAGGCAGAACAGACGTATGATGAAAGAATGGGTCGACTGGGCTTGTATTCGCTGTAATTTACGATGAGAGGGGATCTCATAGAAACATATAAAATTCTTAGAGGATTAGATAGTTTTGATGCAGGAAAGATGTTCCCGATATTGTGGGACTCCAGAACCAGGAGTCACAGTTTAAGAATAAGGGGTAGAATTTCGGACTTAGAATAACTCTTTCACCCAGAGAGTTGTGAATTTGTGGAATTCTCTGCCACAGAACGCAGTGGAGGCCAATTCCCTGGATGTTTTCAATAGATAGTTAGATTTAGCTCTTTGAGCTAGTAGAAACAAGAGATATAGGAAAAAGCCGGAACGGGGTACTAATTTTGGACGACCAGCCATGATCATAATTGAATGGCGGCGCTAGCTCAAAGGGCCGAATGGCCTATTCTTGCATCTATTTTCATTGTTTCTATGTTTCCATGCTTCTATAGATACAATCGCTAATATTCAGTACATTTAGGATTATTTTGCCCTTGGTAAGTTTAGTTGATGTATCAGATCATTGGTCTTTCACCATGGTTGTGCAAGTCAATTTATTTGAAAAGGGTGCCGTATTTTGGAGACGCAACTTCAGGACGGCGGGTCGCAAACAGCAAGCCATTGAAATGCATTTTGAGGAGGTGAAGGGATTTGGAAAAGAAGGTGATAATGTTTAAAGACTGGACTATACATCCGGCTCAATTTGAGGTTACTGCTGTATCTATAGACATTAAATGTTATAGGGAAAGTAATCAAATTTGTCGCCATGTGGATCAGTAAGGCATCTACACATAGAAATTCTGAACCTTTGTCGGGCAATGTTACGTCGAATTAAATAAATACATAAAACTGTACCTTTCACGTTGTGCCGAAGAAATAGAACGACTCAGAAAAAAACTAGAAGATGCAGGTGAGCAAAGTCCGAGTCCGCACCTAACCATTCACCCAGAGGAAACTATCGATGCGGTGCAATTACGACTTTTGATAGACATTCGGAAAGATAAATGGAAGGGAGGGTTTAGAGGGACATGGACCAAATGCTAACGCAGGTGGAGCTAACGCAGAATGCGAACTGGGGTGGCAGGGATAAGATGACTTCAACGACCTGTTCTCATGTTGTGTGGTGTTATAAATATACCAGTCTACGCTCACGTCTCGTTATATGATTATACACCATTACGAACATATATGTTCCTAAATGGACGGCAAGTTTCTCACGTCGACAAAAGCAACGAACAAACGACTAATACATTTATCTTTTTTGAGGACATTGGCATTGGTACTGGTTTCGTATTGCCATGTGTATCGAGACACAATGACACGTTATTTCTTTTAGGTGCAATGCAATTAAATTAGATAATATTACATATGATGTACAGGTATGTAGGTTAATTGGCTGGGTAAAATGTAAAAATTGTCCCTAGTGGGTGTAGGATAGTGTTAATGTACGGGGATCACTGGGCGGCACGGACTTGGAGGGCCGAAAAGGCCTGTTTCCGGCTGTAGATATATGATATGATATGATAATAGAATTCAGCCAAATTCAAGCGCAACAGAAAGAGCAAAGATAAAACTGCTGGAGTACAAAATATATATTTTTACCATTGTATCGTTTGAATTCCAGAGCAAATATCCAATGTCCACAAAGACGTAGGTTGAAATTAGTCACTGCTCCTTAGCTTATAGAGCACCGTTCAGAAGTCCTAAATCAGGGGAAGAATAATTACTAAAGATGGAAAAGGTCAAATACTATGAGGCAAATCTTTGAGGTGAGAGGAGCCGATTTCAACGGAGGTATACGGGCCGTGTTTTCAACGCAGTGGGTAATGAGTGGCTGGAACGTGCTGCGGGGGTGCCGCGTGAAGCAGATACGTTAATGGTATTAAAAATACGTTTGGATAATATTACATATGAATAGAATTCCCCATAGGGGCATGCAGAGAATGGAGGTATATGGGTTTTGCACCGATAGATAATTATAGTCTTGGGATAATGCGGGCCACATAGACTGTTCTTGTACAGTACTATCCTACTGTATGTTCTATGTCGGCTGAGCTGTTCTTGGTGTGCTGGTGAGTGCTCTCAAACGTTGTACAATCTGCTCAACGGGAACGAAACGATGAGAGTATTATTTGAGTGAAAAGTGAATATTGATTATGTTGGATACTTTCCCATAGTAGGCTGAAGTTTAGATAGACAAGATGGTCGAAGGTCTGATCACTGCGATGAATGGGCTACATCCAGAACGTGAATAGTTTTGCAGTCTTGGGGAACGTTGTTCTGAAAACAAGCTACCATTCTATTGTCTGACAGCTTCTGATAAATTCGTATTTAACTCCGCAGCTTTTGCGTACTCTCTCGAAACATTGTTTTATTATTTGTAGAGTGAACAATATTAACTTAACCGGCCTCATGCAAAATAATCTGTCAGTTTGTACCTCACTTGGAACGTCGTAGACCTTGATCGCGATATTTATCACACTTGCGACGCCTCCAGACACTTGAAACTCTTTCCGCACTCCTCCCCTGAGCTGTTACAGCTGCATTTAATCTGCCCCCCTAATATAACACTGGGCATTCGAGTTCTTTCCATTTCTGAGCCTGCTAACAATGTTGGCGTTTTCCAATTAATTTCCTGGCTAATTTATATAATGGTTTAGATATCTTCCGCAAAAAGAACATTGAAACGCCCACGCAGGACGATGATTTATCATTAATCACGATTGAGAATAGACCGTGCTTAATGTGAAGCCTTTTGATCCTTACAACTACAAAAGTTATTTTGCCAATCATCCAATTCTCAAATCCCCGTCGACATATAACCTAAGACCTTTCTCACAATTACAATAAAAATAATTACCTTTATCAACCAATATCTCCCCATGTCTGCAATACATGATTCAGCATCAAATCTCAACTGCAGTATTGTGGCAGTTCCCCACAATACTTTGCGTGTTCATGCTTTTTGCAGATTTAATATTTGAAAGAAAACTTCAGTCTCTTCTCCATTCCAGTCACAATATATGGCTACCACTGACCAACAGATGCTGGTCTATGCTGTATATCTTTTGAAGCTTGCATCCTTCTTACAGTTTATCCCCAAACATACTCCGTCGTTGGCCAATCAATGTTCATGGCATCTTTGGTCAAAACTCTATCAGCACATTCCCGATCCACAGTATCAAGATAGGCAAATACCAAATTATTTTATTGACAGTAATCGACGACCTGCCACGCTATTGGTGGGCACCCATTAAAATACAGAATAGTTGCGAACATTATCATTATCAAGAGTATTCATCGATAGCGGCGTTCGCCTAGTTCGTGTTACACGCAGTTTGGTTCATGACAGTTGTGATTCGAAAACAAAAAGTTCCCTCAGAATCGATAAAACGCGTTTCTTCATCGACAGCAGCAGCGTAAATATATTTGAAAAATAATGCATAAGATATTGCGATTCTCAATCATAAACGTATAACAGCAGATGCTGAAAATCTTTCACAAATTAATAATTTTAGAGACAATCAAGAGGTCAGAAAAAAACAGTGAAATTCAAAGCAACATATATTGGCCTTCCGGAAACAATGCAGCAGACGAAACAAAGGTCACAGTGGGACTTTCGTGGGAAAATATGGGTACATGCAACTGGTAGCTTCATCTATCATGATGTCTGTGTGCACCCATTCCTCATAGTAGCGACACATTCTGCGTTCCTTTTAACCAAACTACTAAAAACAGTATAGGGCGCACCTAATACCACAACTCTACCTCATATAATTGGAACATGTTACTTTCGTATGGTGGGAAGAGCAGAATGTAAAGGGCAACTACGACATCACCGAACATCGCTTCGGACGTTTCTCATGCATGTCGTGATTCATTGTTAGTACTTTTGATACAAGATTTAATCATATCGTATTTGTCGCAATATTAGCAACGAAAACATGTGCCATGCATAATCGTAAATAATTTCTGTAAATCATATTGAATGGATTTCACATAATAACCTTCGCATTGGGTCTGATGAGGCTGGTGTTAAACACTGCGACCAACCTGTTGTGCATTTATCTCCATATGAACACATATTGTTTCCTTCAAACCGCATTCATAACTTTACGGAAAATGTATCTTTGACCTTAAGTATTCATTCGCGTTGTAGTTGCATGATGCTGCAACATTAATTGATGCTTAGAAAGTTGATCATAATTTTGCGTTAATTTCAAAATTAAATTGAATGTCGATATCTGTTTGTGTCTCAGTAAAGACTATGCAACAAAAAGACGCAGGTAAGTTCTTAAAAAAGAATACTGCATTAATCTACCTAAATTGACAGACAGACAGACAGACAGACAGACAGACAGACAGGCAGGCAGACAGACAGACAGACAGACAGACAGACAGACAGACAGACAGACAGACAGACAGACAGACAGACAGACAGACAGACAGACAGACAGACAGACAGACAGACAGACAGACAGACAGACAGACAGACAGACAGACAGACAGACAGACAGACAGACAGACAGACAGACAGACAGACAGACAGACAGACAGACAGACAGACAGACAGACAGACAGACAGACAGACAGACAGACAGACAGACAGACAGACAGACAGACAGACAGACAGACAGACAGACAGACAGACAGACAGACAGACAGACAGACAGACAGACAGACAGACAGACAGACAGACAGACAGACAGACAGACAGACAGACAGACAGACAGACAGACAGACAGACAGACAGACAGACAGACAGACAGACAGACAGACAGACAGACAGACAGACAGACAGACAGACAGACAGACAGACAGACAGACAGACAGACAGACAGACAGACGGACAGACAGACAGACGGACGGACAGACGGACGGGCAGACGGACAGACGGACAGACAGACAGACAGACAGACAGACAGACAGACAGACAGACAGACAGACAGACAGACAGACAGACAGACAGACAGACAGACAGACAGACAGACAGACAGACAGACAGACAGACAGACAGACAGACAGACAGACAGACAGACAGACAGACAGACAGACAGACAGACAGACAGACAGACAGACAGACAGACAGACAGACAGACAGACAGACAGACAGACAGACAGACAGACAGACAGACAGACAGACAGACAGACAGACAGACAGACAGACAGACAGACAGACAGACAGACAGACAGACAGACAGACAGACAGACAGACAGACAGACAGACAGACAGACAGACAGACAGACAGACAGACAGACAGACAGACAGACAGACAGACAGACAGACAGACAGACAGACAGACAGACAGACAGACAGACAGACAGACAGACAGACAGACAGACAGACAGACAGACAGACAGACAGACAGACAGACAGACAGACAGACAGACAGACAGACAGACAGACAGACAGACAGACAGACAGACAGACAGACAGACAGACAGACAGACAGACAGACAGACAGACAGACAGACAGACAGACAGACAGACAGACAGACAGACAGACAGACAGACAGACAGACAGACAGACAGACAGACAGACAGACAGACAGACAGACAGACAGACAGACAGACAGACAGACAGACAGACAGACAGACAGACAGACAGACAGACAGACAGACAGACAGACAGACAGACAGACAGACAGACAGACAGACAGACAGACAGACAGACAGACAGACAGACAGACAGACAGACAGACAGACAGACAGACAGACAGACAGACAGACAGACAGACAGACAGACAGACAGACAGACAGACAGACAGACAGACAGACAGACAGACAGACAGACAGACAGACAGACAGACAGACAGACAGAAGGGCAGATGGGCAGACGGGCAGACTGACAGACAGATGGACAGACACAGAGGCAGATATATAGACTGACGGATGGATGGACAGACAGAGAGGCAGGAGGACAGACGGACGGATAGACAGATTAAGTCCCTTTTAGAAAGGATAACATGAAATAGAGGAATATGGATAATCTGCTGCCATTTGGGATTTTAATTAAGCTGGGATCGTGTTCGACACAGACATTTTGGGTCGATATGCCCGTATGTGAGCCGCTCTTTTCTATGTTCAATGATCTATGTTCTATTATACTTCGAGCAATTAATTTATCGAAATCATCATTACCCTCTATGTTGTTCTACGTGTCCCTCTGTTTCGTTTCATTATATACAACGCATTATTTAAGGCTAAAGACATCCTACTATAAACAATAATAATTTTCTTCTGATCGTTGCATCTTATATTAGATCATCCGCTTCATTACCGTTATTTCATTCGAGGTTTATTGCTCACGTTGCGTGGCAAGTGTTCATATATATCCCGCCTTGGAATAAAATTATAATATTACTTTCGATATCTTTATATCACTAAAGTCAATTTGTTATGGTCATTCAAACACTGCACTCTTCCACAAATTAGTTCCCCAATGGCCAATAGACAGAGGTTTGTGCCTGAACCACGTTGTCTCCCTAAATGCCTACAATATCCATGTGACGCAATATCAACAGCGAATCGTGTTAACATATGCCTCCGTAAATACGTACTTGGCCAAATCATGCAGGACTCAACGCGAGTTTAAGTGCACGCGGGAGCTGGAAAATAATATTCATGCAATGGATATCAATTTATTTAACCGTCAAAAACTGAACACAATTAGAAGGGCCTTAAGTTATTCTGCCGACACAGAGGCATTCTAGAGATGAATCTATATGGATATAACCAAGAAGCTAAAAGAACACGGTGCGGATTACTTCAACAACAAGCTCCAAAGAAAAGAGATATGGTAGAAGTACACATGAAATCATCCACGGAAGCTAGATTAAGAAAGTAAAACAAAAGAATGTACCGGATATCTGAAATACAGAAAATTCCTGGAGAACTCAGCAAATCAGCCAATACCAGTCGGAGGGAGAATGGAGTTTATGATTCAAGTAAAAACCTCTTGGAAGTGACATGTTTAATTTGCATCATATTGGAAATATTTTTCCTGACATGATCGGTATTTTCTAAATGTTGTGACGATTCGACTTCGGCTAAATAATGGCGGGAGAGGGCAGGAATATAAGGATAAGAACAATACATTATTTTCAACGTGTCGCCTTGTTCTTAAATATTTGGTACATATGAGCCAAATTAACAGCTAGATTTTATTTACTGAATGGAAGCGCATTTTTGTTGTGTCCACCTAATCGATCAAGCTTATATCTTCCAGGTTGAAGCCCAATTGTGATAAATTAATAAGTCTGGCATGACTATCTAGGACCATATTTTAGATTGTTCCATGCATAGACCGTACTATCCCCTCCCTTTCAAGGAGCTGAAGGCACAAAATAGTATTTCCTGTCATGTCGGTAATATATTCGAAATTGATACAAACTTCCACTGCGGGTGATTTCGAAATTGTTGTGGGGAAGGCAAAATAGTGAGGCAATATTTCCAGAACGGTGCTAAATACAATAATCTTACCATTAGACGTTTTAATTTCCCGTTTGTCAATGCAAATTGATCATGCGTTCGTCCAAACCCTTGACGCAAAATAACTTACATTTTGAATCAACCTAAGAGACAACCTTGCACTGATTAACGAAAACAACGAGCATTTAATCATGTAGATACCCTCCACTGGGGAACTAGCTCTGAATCTGGAATTTGCTCAAACGTCACAATCAATTGATGAGGATACAGGAAAGCCTGGACAAAGAGATGACAATTACTTCTCCCACTTCTCCCAAACACTCCACTGCGTTCGTCAATTCGTTCAAAAACATTTCGACTCAGTGGCATCAAAACTACAATTTAATGCATTAAACGTTTTCCATTGCAAAGTACTTTAATGGTGACGCGATCCGTGGCGCTTTAATTTTATTTTTTTGCAACAAATAAATATACGATTATAAGGTAACTATAGCTCTCTTTATTCATGGGATGGCATTTTACGTTATTCATAGCATGCGCTGTTTGAACAAAAGTGTGATTAACTGTAACACTGGTACTTCTCTTTCAAATTAAAACCACGCTGATATTGCCCGATTAACTTGAATAATTTTCGGCATGGGTATTGTTGACTGAAGGGCTTGTTTAAGTACTGTATTGCTCAAAGTTATGGAATGCTCTGCTGTATAGTCCTTAAAAAACGAATATTTCAGCAACGTAGATATTTATCTTACTATTTTCAAATTTTGTTCAACCCATTTCCTCCGCTATTGGAAAGACAAAATTGACTTAATATTTTTCAATTAATTTGCACCTTATTCATACGTGGATGGATTTGTTAAACCAAAAAAAAGCGCACAAACGGTCACCTTCGCCCTTTGATTTATACTCAGCCGAAATCCAGCAGAGCTTGGAGAATTCGGTAGCCTGAATTTTACCACATTTTCCAAACCACTATTTACCTGATCACATTGATTTTACTGAATTCCATTTTCCTTCCTTTAATTTCTGATTGAAATCAATTTCTGACGTGCCACTTGTGAAGCTACAGGTTGAATTGTCTTACCATCTCTTCTTCGTCATTACCTTTGTATTAATTATATGATCGATTTTAATTGCCGTGATTCAGTTTCGAAAGGTAAAAGGCTCTATTGACCTACCATTTCTTATCTTTCATTATTTAGTCGCCAGCCACATTCTCTATGGGTTCAATATTCAATGAGTTCAGAACAATTATTACCTTTTTTTTAATATTTTGCGATAATCCTGTTGTTGATGTTTCTTACCAATGGTTGTTGTCATTCTTCCCTTTTTTATCAAATGGTCCCTGCAATTATATTACCTGTGACGAGAGGTTATATGCATGACGTTTTGTCCCTTATCTTACTACCTTTCTTAGTTCTTGATTTTTGTTCACATAGATGTGGATTCGGTCTTGCATTTTTTCCTCATTTACTATTTTTACACTAAGAATTGGTAAACTATTGCACAAAGTAAAAGTACCTATACCAATATCACAACATGCACCTGAGCCCTCGTTACTGACGAAAATGGCACCCCTCCAGGATTTATCGAACACTGTTGCGTTTTTGGTCTCAAAAGCAATCGGCACCTGACGTATTAAGCAGAGAAATACATTATAAACCATGCAAAAAGGACAAATTTGGAAATCATATAGAAACGATTCTACCAAATACCTTCAACTTTCATTGCTTGCGTGCACCATTCTGGACTGGTACCGTCTTTTTAGCACGGTTTGCATTTGCACAACTTGTCACAATTCAGACGACAACAACGGGGGGAGGGAATGATATATTCTGCTTATTACG
The DNA here is from genome assembly GCF_053455715.1 of Rhinoraja longicauda. Taxonomy (NCBI): domain Eukaryota; kingdom Metazoa; phylum Chordata; class Chondrichthyes; order Rajiformes; family Arhynchobatidae; genus Rhinoraja; species Rhinoraja longicauda. Next base: position 108,708 of record NW_027601328.1, on the reverse strand, counting down.
GATTATATTTATTGGCAGTTTCTTCACGGGTTCGAATTGGTACGTTCAGTTATGGATGATTTGATATCATTTGAACGCTTTTAAGAGAAACATGTCTCATCTAAAATATATAATTCACAGATCAAAATTTACGCGATAGAGTGAAAGGTAAGTCAGTGGGACAGGCGAGATTGCACATAATCATCTTCGTCACTGTGTGTGAGATATTGCATGCACCAACAGACCAACTGAGCAATAGAGATATTTATTAATAATTGTGTGTATATTAGAATAATATAATGACAGAACTATAAAATTAAGTTCGAATACAGCGGGAAGTGCAATGTGTTCAGTTACATCCCCACGAATAGCTGTGCGCAGTATTGGAAATACGTTAATAATAGTGGACAGGTGGACACAAAATGCTGGAGTAACTCAGTGGGTCAGGCAGCATCTCGGGAGACAAGGAGTGGGTGACGTTTCGGGTCTAGACCCTTTCTTCAGACCAGAAACGTCACCCATTCCTTCTCCCCGAGATGCTGCCTGACCCACTGAGTTACTCCAGCATTTTGTGTCCATCTTCGATTTAAACCAGCATCTGCAGTCTTTTTTTTCCTGCATTAATAGTGGACAGTTATGTTCAAGTATTTCCAGTTCATCAGCAAGCGAACATTACTTATTGGCGGGTAATGAGAACGATGTATTTGAACAAAGGAGCAGTATTCGTTTATATCATATTGTGGCACAGCAGTTCAGAAAATATTTTGTCTCGAGGAACATTATTTTTCTTAAGGATAATCTGAATATAGATTATATGATAACGTCTTCATAGTCTGACACGTCTAATCATAATTTGAAAGATTACTAATGTAAAGCGATAAAATTACGATCTGCTGACATAGTTTAATGGAATAATCCCACGCACATGTTTGTGACTGTAATAAAGGCAGTGAAAATCGACAATAGCTAATGATATAATATTCCACAGACTCCATAACTTACAACAGCAGGAACTTACTTATGTTTGTCTGTGTAGTAAAAATGTCAGCTAGGTATATACAGTAACATGCATATCAACTTACGAAACAGAGCTGCTGGGGATGAAGAGCAAAAAATGTTTCACAGCTGGCTAATTTATTCAAATTTATCCACTCATGACCGTGAACAAAGTTATGGAATGGGAAATCTTTTGCATTATCAAACACGACCTGATTTAAGAAGCTCAGTTTGGGTTCGGCCAAAAACTTCATTCCTGGTTTCTTTACAGCTTTGCTGCAAATATGGAGAAAAGTTTTAAACTCCAATTGTGAAGTGAGAATAATTACAGTCATACAATACAATACAATACAATACAATATCTTTTATTGTAATTGTACAAGTGCAACGAGATTGAGTATGTCAGTTCCATATCGATGCTATCAAATATATAAAAAAATCACGACGAAAATGAAAACAACAAAAGGTTCATGCATGGGTCAGATGTGCCAGGTGAAGGCAGTTGACGTCAAGACAGCATTTGATTGAATACGGCATCAAGGAGCCATGGCTAGATTAGAGTAAACGGGAATCAAAGAGAAACCATCCACTGGTCGAATCATATCTCCCACAATAAGAGATGTTATGGTAGTTTGAGGAGAAATCATCTGATCCACGTGATCTCTGCAATATTCCTGAAAGTATTATTCCAGTCTCAATCATTTTCAGTTGCTGCATCTATGACCTGCCTTCAAATATAAAGTCAGAATTAGGGATATTCATTGAATATTTCACATTGTTCAGCAATATTCGTTATCATTCAGATTACGAAGCAATCTCAAGCAAATGAACCACGAGCTGGAAAATAACACTTGTGTCCCACAAAAGTCAGGAAATGGCAATAACCAACCAGGGAAAATCCACGTATTTGGATAATCAATAATTTTAACAGTAGAGTTTAACAATCGATATGTTATTATCACCATTCAATCGTAACTCTTTGTTTTTGTTCTATCTCCATTAAATCAAAACTCTGGAGGCTATCAATCGGCAAGAAGTGAACAAGACACATTGTGATGTGAGCAATCCTGCGGAGGATATCTCACTTTCTCGAGCCGCATAGTCTGTTCACCATCTACAAGACTCTTCAATAGGACGATAGAGTACTACCACGCGCCACGATGAGTGCAGCTTGAACAGCACTAAATAATCGCGCAGCATGAAAAACATAGCAGACCGCTGTGTATGTAAGCAAACCAAGCACCACCATTCATGCATTCTGCTGCGACGCGCATTAGCAGCAATGTATGGTGTTGAAAAATGCACTGTAGCTACTGACGAAGCTGCCTTTGACACCTCACCCAGAACCAGCAAGAATCTACCAGCTGGACCGACAAGGAAATACAAGAAATAGAAGAAATATCAGCAAAAGCATGGCAGCATTATGACATGACAGTTGCCCTCGAAATAACACACCTTCCTGATTTTTAAATATATTATGGCCCCTTCAACATCGTTGGACAAAACCGAAGGAACTTCCTACCCTGATTAGGTATTCCTATACCACAAAGAGAGTAGCATTCCAATAATTTATCTCACCGCTATCTAACCAAGGGGAATTGAGAGTGAGTAATTACATTCTGTTCCATCCTCGGAAGGACGCACGCCAGTAAAAGTACAAACAAGTTTATTTAAGTGATAACCTACCCATTGAATAAAATTAAAAGAACACAACAAGTCGGAGTAGCCAGCAGGTCAGGCAACATCCCTGGAGGACATGCTTAGGTAAGGGGTCGGGTAGTGACATTTCTTGAGTCTGATGGTAGGGTGGTGGTGGGGGTGTTGGGAGAAGAGTGCTGGCAAATGCCTCGAAATGACTGATAGCTGTAAAGAAGTAATAAAGAGGAGGAAGGAACTGCAGATGCGAATTTACTCCGAAGGTAGACGAAAAATACTGGCGTAACTCAGCAGGACAGGCCGCATCCCTTGAGAGGATTGTGTGACGTTTCGGGTCGAGACCCTTCTTCAGAGTGAGAGTCAGAGAAGAGGGAAACTAGTGATATCGAAGGGTCAGCCGTGGAAACGACGTATCAATGCCGACGATGGTCAAGGAAAAGCAGACTGGCACATTATTAGCTGAGGGGAAGGTCACAACGAGGCAAGCAAGCAGTAAAATTAATGAAGAGGACAGTGAAACTAGTGGGAGGACGAAGGTGGTGGTGGGCCGGAAAGAGAGTGTTACTTGCAGTTGGAGTAATCAAAATGCATACCGCTGGGTTGTAAGCTGCCCAACGAAATATGAGGTACAGTTCCTCCAATTTGCATTTGGTCTCAATCTGACGGACGGCCCAGGCGAAAAGATCAGTATGGGAATTGGAGGGGGACTTAATATATTTAGCATCGGGAGATCGCGTAGGCGCAGGAGGACTTCACGAAGGTGTTCAGCGAAAGGACCGCCGAGTGTTTGGTTGGAATCGCCGAAATATAGGACTCCACACCAGGAACACCTGGAAATAATAAATATAGAGAATGCTCAAAACATGCCTACAGATAATCTCCATCCTCTCTGAAGGGTCGTTACTATTATGCGAAATTGTTTCATAGTAATCTGCTCTTCAAATTCTCAAGTAGCCAAGTTTTCATGCGCAAACACGGGGAACATTTTCCGATTACTAATGACTAATTTAATATTCGAAGTGAATCTGGGGATTGCAATACCATTTTGAATTCTATCATGGCATGGCCCACATTAAAGTACATCTAGTAAAATACTCAAAGGAATAAAACCGGAATCTAAAAGTGTGCGCTTAATAGTTAATTAGCTGTTATCCTAATATGAAAATGCAGACATACGTTTCGAGTTCGGTATTTTTCTCGTCGAACCGAACACGGAAATTTTAGGAATATTTAAACGCAATATTTAATTTACAGTAAAGAAAAATGTAATAACAATGTTTTGATATATCTCTGACCTAAGATGTTAAACACCGTGGCCATTATTTTTTCTATTTAATGTGGTCGAATGCGTAACAAAGAGCTCTAACGGCGGGATACAAGTCCTTCCCAGATTTCAGCTTCTTTTTGTATTATCCACATTTAAACTTTCTAGTTTATTCCGTTTATTCACATTTAACATCCACACAGGGCAAGCACACGGAAACTGTACCTCCTTTCATTTGCCAACCTAGCAGAATCCATGTGTGTTTTTTTCATTTCCAAACATAAGGCTTGTATTTACTGGAGTTTAGAAGGATGAGAGGGGACCTTATAGAAACATATAAAAATTATAAAACGACTGGACAAGCTAGATGCAGATAAAATGTTCCCAATGTTGGGTGAGTCCAGAAGCAGGGGCCACAGTCTTAGAATAAATGCGAGGCCATTTAAACCTGTGGTGAGAAAAAAACGTTATCACCCAGATAGTTGTGAATTTGTGGAATTCTCTGCCACAGAGGGCAGTGGAAGCCAAATCACTGGATGGATTTAAGAGAGAGTTAGATAGAACTCTAGGGACTAGTGGAATCAAGGGATATGGGAAGAAGGCAGGCACGGATTATTGATTGCGGGCGATCAGCCATGATCACAATGAATGTCGGGGCTGGCTCGAAGGGTCGAATGGCATCTATCTATCTATCTATCTATCTATCTATCTATCTATTTATCTATCTATCTATCTATCTATCTATCTATCTATCTATCCATCCATCCATCCATCCATCCATCCATCCATCCATCCATCCATCCATCCATCCATCCATCCATCCATCCATCCATCCATCCATCCATCCATCCATCCATCCATCCATCCACCCACCCACCCACCCACCCACCCACCCACCCACCCACCCACCCACCCACCCACCCACCCACCCACCCACCCACCCACCCACCCACCCACCCACCCACCCACCCACCCACCCACCCAACCACCCACCCACCCACCCACCCACCCACCCAACCCATCCATCCATCCATCCATCCATCCATCCATCCATCTATCTATCTATCTATCTATCTATCTATCTATCTATCTATCTATCTATCTATCTATCTATCTATCTATCTATCTATCTATCTATCTATCTATCTATCTATCTATCTATCTATCTATCTATCTATCTATCTATCTATCTATCTATCTATCTATCTATCTATCTATCTATCTATCTATCTATCTATCTATCTATCTATCTATCTATCTATCTATCTATCTATCTATCTATCTATCTATCTATCTATCTATCTATCTATCTATCTATCTATCTATCTATCTATCTATCTATCTATCTATCTATCTATCTATCTATCTATCTATCTATCTATCTATCTATCTATCTATCTATCTATCTATCTATCTATCTATCTATCTATCTATCTATCTATCTATCTATCTATCTATCTATCTATCTATCTATCTATCTATCTATCTATCTATCTATCTATCTATCTATCTATCTATCTATCTATCTATCTATCTATCTATCTATCTATCTATCTATCTATCTATCTATCTATCTATCTATCTATCTATCTATCTATCTATCTATCTATCTATCTATCTATCTATCTATCTATCTATCTATCTATCTATCTATCTATCTATCTATCTATCTATCTATCTATCTATCTATCTATCTATCTATCTATCTATCTATCTATCTATCTATCTATCTATCTATCTATCTATCTATCTATCTATCTATCTATCTATCTATCTATCTATCTGTCTATCTATCTGTCTATCTATCTGTCTATCTATCTGTCTATCTATCTGTCTATCTATCTGTCTATCTATCTGTCTATCTATCTGTCTATCTATCTGTCTATCTATCTGTCTATCTATCTGTCTATCTATCTGTCTATCTATCTGTCTATCTATCTGTCTATCTATCTGTCTATCTATCTGTCTATCTATCTGTCTATCTATCTGTCTATCTATCTGTCTATCTATCTGTCTATCTATCTGTCTATCTATCTGTCTATCTATCTGTCTATCTATCTGTCTATCTATCTGTCTATCTATCTGTCTATCTATCTGTCTATCTATCTGTCTATCTATCTGTCTATCTATCTGTCTATCTATCTGTCTATCTATCTGTCTATCTATCTGTCTATCTATCTGTCTATCTATCTGTCTATCTATCTGTCTATCTATCTGTCTATCTATCTGTCTATCTATCTGTCTATCTATCTGTCTATCTATCTGTCTATCTATCTGTCTATCTATCTGTCTATCTATCTGTCTATCTATCTG